>NC_091744.1:6416886-6716886 GCF_043380555.1 Nothobranchius furzeri | reverse complement strand
GTCTGACTTTTTCTGACTCAACTGTATTTCTGTTTTTTGCAGCTAATGCAGAAAATGGGATTTTAGCACATCTGTGTGATGGTCCTACCCAAAAAAGGCCAGAGAAGTTGTATTTTGTATTTATTCTAGGAAACCGTTCTTTTTAAACTTTTATTGTGAAATGTGTGAACATACCATCTGGGCTGAACCAATTTTCTTTTTTATCCTGAGCTTGTCTGAATATTCCTCCTGACCCATTTGACCTCAGAGGTGCAGTGATGATTATCCTGTGGACCACATTAATACTCAGTGTTCAGTCAGTTCTGAGCAGCAAAGTTTAAACCTTTACAGATGCATCACAAGTTGTTACAAGCTGAAAATTTGAACGTGTTCCCACAAATGGTTCTGCTTCTTTAAAAAAAACGTCTCTTATCTGATCAGTGTCAGGGGTTTTATAATTCCATCAGTCTAATTTCGGCACAAATGCAGCTTCAGACTCACCCTTTGTTCTCAGAAGACCTGAACTGAAGCACTTTGTAGCCAAAGAAATCTTTCTGTTCACCAGAATGAACCGTAGAATGTGTCACGTCGATGTTGAAGGCAGAAGACACAGAGATGGCTGCAGCTGAAAATCACAAATAATGAGGAAATGAGCCTTTACAGAGACAACATCTAAAATAAGCCTCTTCTCAGGTGTGGTGCATTCCTTATTCATTTTTATGTATTGACTTAGAATAAACACAGTCCAGATAAATTATCTCACGTACTGAAGGATAAAAAAAAAATCACATTATGGATGGAAAAATAGAAGCTTGGAGTTCAAACGTATTACTTGTAAATGTTTTTTTTACCATATATTTGTGAATTTTTTTCAAATTTAAGTATTTCAGAATAATAGGCTGAAGAATAAAATGTTTCCAGACACTCAAAAGGTGTGCTGTACCAACGCTTAATGTACCTTAAACTTCCCACCAGTGCCTCCCCATTTTAGCATTAAGGTGGATTAAAAACCAGTAATAAAAAAGGCGATTCAAATTCCAGATCTAATATGAAGGTTTGTATTGTTGACTTAATAATCATTTTCCTTACTATATTTTTCACATCAGAAGCTGATGTGACTCCAGTTAGCTCAGTTTATTTATATAGCAACAATTCACAAGAATCGTCTCAAGGTACTTTGCAAAGTAAACAGTCCATCTACTTAAAGAGCAAGTCACCCCTTACAAGAAGCGTACTTCACTCCTACTTCATGTTTGAAAAATGCAACAAATGCTGTTGCCTAGCAGACCGAGAGGGTGGAGCCACTAACAAATACACACACTCACGACATTGTGACATCATAATGTACCAGTTTACATCATAGCATGCCTCTTAGCCAACAGCGGTGGCAGATTTAAATTCAAATGTAGTGAAGAGTTTTTACCTGACAACGGCACAACATTGACAGTTTCAGGCAGAAATTTTAAATTTTACCTAAAATGCACTAAAGTGCAAAACTATTGACTACACGTGTCTGCAGCACAATTAGACACGCATTTATTTAGTTTATCAGAAAAAAATAGTTGATTTGGGGGTGACTTGCTCTTTAATGCATTGACTTCAGTTCATCAAGCCAATTAGTTAAAAGTTTCCTATCTTTAGAAAAACTCCCCTTTAACAGAAAGAACGCTCCAGCAGAACCGGACTCTGTATGAGAAGCCATCTCCACAAAGGTTTTACAGAATAAAATCAAGGTCAGAGCAGAGGTCCATCCATCCATTTTTGCCGACTATCCGGGGTCAGGTCGTGGTGCAGTAGCCTAAGCAGGGCGACCCAGACTTCTTGGGACAACTCCTAGGTGTCCCCTGGGCAACTGAGAGACATGGTCCTTCCAACATTTCCTGGGTCTTTCTTTAGGTCTTCTTTGGTTGGAAGTACCCAGAAAACCTCACCAGGGATGTGTTCAGGAGGCACCCTAACTACTCGACTTAACTCAACCTTTATTTACAAAGCATCTATCAGGCACAAAGCATGCCACCAAGGTGCTGTGCAGATGCCCAAGCCACCTCATCTGGCTCCTCTTGATGCGCAGGATAAGAGGGTCTTCTCTAAGCCCCTCCCGGATGACCGAGCTTTTCACCTTATCACTAAGGGAGAGCCCAGACACCATGTGGAGAAAACTTTGGCTGCTTGTATCTGTGACCTTGTTCTTTCAGTCACTACCCATCATGACCATAGATCAGATGCTTGATTTAAAAACAAAAGCCTTCTTAAATGTCCCAAAAATGGCTAAATACTCAAGCCAAACTTTTAGTTGCCACAGACACATGTTGGATTTCAAAATAAAAGCCTCCTTAAATTGTCTAAATTTGTAACTTTGACCATTTTCATTTCTTTATTAGATTGAAACTTTGAAATAGCCTCATGAATCATAAGCAGACTTCTATTGTAAAGGTAATGCTTATAAGGAATCTAATTATACTTTTTCTGAACACTTTTTGCACTTTAAAGAGTTGTCAGTAATGATTTATAGTATTTTATTTTTGCCTTGATGGTGGCAATAAAAAACCAAAACGTATGTACTCTAATAAATCATGAGCCCCGTTACTTTTCTGTCTGAGAGAGAAGTTAGACCCAGCTGACTCAAAAGCAGTGTAGCGGTCACACTAATTCATTACAGCAGACATCACAGAACAGCTTCCTGTAAAAGAAGGTTCTCTTAAAACTCGTACGCAGGATTCGTGCAGCCTCATCACATATTCTGAGAGACACAATCTTGCTCTCAAACAACGACAGGATGCGCTGCTCAGCAGCCTTGATAACATATTAACAATTTTATAGTGTACTTTGGGAGGAAATATTCAGATCTGTCAAACTAGAAATAAAACACAGATCCTTATGGTTTTGACCCATGTATTTATCTTCTTTAGGGATCTATCTAAAAGGTGATCATTTAATTTAGATTCATTTACTTATGGTTTAAAGCAGAAAACAAGTTGTATATTAAATGATATTGCTCTGTAGGTGCAATAAAAATGTTTATTTGAGAACAGGATTTTTAAGGCTAAATGCTTTATGAGCATATAGCACAAAAACTAAGGAACTACATTTCTAAGATGATTCCATCATCAAATGTATTATTTATAAAAAAGATGCTTCTTATATATTTATTACTTTCATGATTAATATGCAAGGCAAATGCAGCTTTATTTGTGTAGCATTTTTCATACACAGAGGCAATTCAATGTGCTTTGCATAAGTGAGAATAGCCCCAATTGTGACGGCACAATACGCAAATAAATTTGGATCAAATTAAATTCAGATTTAAGAATTAGATAAAAGGCAAAGAGCAAGTAACACCTGAATCAACTTCATGTTTTGCTGATAACCTGTATAGATCAGTGTCTAAAAGTGGTGTAAACATGTCATGTAATCATTATTTTTGGCAGTTCGGTGCAACTTACTTAAAATTGAATGTTTCAGCTCAAACCATAATTATTTTTCCATCTTCAGGTTGAAAGTCTGCTCCACTTAGATTTTAAATCAGCCACAGCTGATGATGGAAGAGGTGCAGGGTGACTTTGTCTGCATACGTGGCAGCACTTTGAGGTAAATGACCAACTAATGAACGGTTCCCGTCAAAGAGCCATAAGTCCCATAACCATTTAAAAGTAATTTTTATTATTTATTAGATTTTTTTAAATGTTATCTACTTGAGAACAAATGCTCAGATGAAACCTGTCTTGTTGTGTTCCCATTTGTCCAGCTTTTCATTTTTAATTTTTTGAAGCAAAAACATAAAATTGTAATACTAACTCTTGGTTCATCCACATGACTCCAGATTAATTCTAAACTGGATTCAATTGTTTTGTATCTAAGTTTTTCCTCTAGTCTAGCCCAAAGAGTTTTTCTTTCTGCAACACGGAATGATAAAAAATATTTCAAATAAACTTGCTAAAATAATGTAAAGCCATTAAATTAAATGGCTCAAGAAAACACATCCATTTATGGTGGGAACCATTGGTTGTGAGGATTTCCTTATTTTTGAACTGAGCACATTCTTTTCTCAAATTTAAAAAGATAAAACCAAATATAAGTACAACATTTTCCTTAATCAAAGTAAAAAGTTGTTGAAATGTTAGTTATGTGCAAGAAATAGCAGTGAAGACATTTTTAAACTTCCCCTCCCAACCATAAAATATTTCTGCTTCTGCTGGTAATCATGTCCTAATAATTGCCTGAAACAACACACACTGTTCTTAAAATTAATTTGGATATATTTTTCTGGCTTTAAAATTAATTTAATTTATCTTACCAGCAGCCATCATGTAGAGGAGCAGATAAAAGAAGCGCCGTTCATCCATTTTTCACATGAAGTCAAACTGGAACAGAAGACTGAGACGTCTGTTTGTGCAACACTTCCTGTGCACTCTTTTCCTTTTAGAAGAGGGTGTTTCCTTAACAGGTGGTTTTGCCACTTCTGCTATGAGAAGCTTCTGTGAAAAAAAAAACCCAAAAACTTTTGTTTAACAAATCTTCTGATTTTGAACGTTCCCAGATTTTCCAGAACTTTTGCTGGTTTGCTGATTGGTGAGAATTCTTATTAATATTTGTTTATCTGTTCCCCCATCCATTTAAAATATATATATATATAGGATAGCATCTTGCAGTTGATAGAGATTTGTGGGATGCACATCCAGGGCATGGAGCTCCCCATCCACCACATCCCAAAGATGCTCTATCGAGTTGAGATCTGGTGACTGTGGGGGCCGTTGTAGTACAGTGAACTCATTGTCATGTTCAAGAAACCAATTTGAAACAACTGGAGCTATATGACATGGTGCATTATCCTGCTGGAAGTTGCCATCAGAGGATGGGTACGTGGGAGTCATGAAGGGGTGGACATGGTCATAAACAATGCTCAGGTAGCCCGTAGCATTTAAACAATGCCCAATTGGCACTAAGGGGCCTTAAGTGTGCCAGGAAAACATCACCACACCTTTACACCACCACCACCAGCCTGCACAGTGGTAACAAGGCATGATGGATCCATGTTCTCATTCTGTTTACGCCAAATTCTGACTCCACCATTTGAATGTGTCAACAGAAATCGAAACTCATCAGACCGGGCTACATTTCCCAGTCTTCAACTGTCCAATTTTGGTGAGCTTGTGCAAATTGTAGCCCCTTTTACCTATTTGTAGTGGAAATGAGTGGTACCCGGTGGGGTCTTCTGTGGTTGTAGCCCATCCACCTCAAGGTTGTGTGTGTTGTGCCGTCGTCGTCTTCCTCCGCTTATCTGGGTCCGGGTCGCGGGGGCAGCATCCCAACTAGGGAGCTCCAGACCGTCCTCTCCCCGGCCTTCTCCACCAGCTCCTCCGGCAGGACCCCAAAGGGTTCCCGGACCAGATAGGAGATGTAACCTCTCCAACGTGTCCTGGGTCGACCCGGGGGCCTCCTGCCGACAGGACATGCCCGAAACACCTCCCCGGGGAAGCGTCCAGGGGGCATCCTGACCAGATGCCCAAACCACCTCAACTGACTCCTTTCGATCCGGAGGAGCAGCGGTTCTACTCCGAGTCCCTCCCGAATGTCCGAGCTCCTCACCCTATCTCTAAGGCTGAGCCCGGCCACCCAGTGGAGGAAACTCATTTCAGCCGCTTGTATCCGCGATCTCGTTCTTTCGGTCATTACCCAAAGCTCATGACCATAGGTGAGGATTGGGGCGTAGATCGACCGGTAAATCGAGAGCCTGGCTTTCTGGCTCAGCTCCCTCTTCACCACGACAGATCGGCTCAGCGTCCGCATCACTGCAGATGCTGAACCAATCCGCCTGTCGATCTCCCAATCCCTCCTACCCTCACTCATGAACAAGACCCCGAGATACTTAAACTCCTCCACGTGCGGTAGGACCTCTCCCCCGACCCAGAGTTGGCAAGCCACCCTTTTCCGGTCAAGAACCATGGTCTCAGATTTGGAGGTGCTGATCCTCATCCCAGCCGCTTCACACTCGGCCGCGAACCTACCCAGCAACAGCTGAAGGTCAGAGATGGATGAAGCTAGGAGGACCACATCATCCGCAAAAAGCAAAGACGAGATTCTCCTGCCACCAAACTCGACACACTCCACACCACGGCTGCGCCTAGAAATTCTGTCCATAAATGTAATGAACAGAACCAGTGACAAAGGGCAGCCCTGGCGGAGTCCAACCCTCACCGGGAACAAGTCCGACTTACTACCGGCTATGCGGACCAAACTCACGCTCCTCTGGTAAAGGGACTGAATGGCCCTTAACAGAAAGCCACCCACCCCATACTCCTGGAGCATCCCCCACAGGGTGCCCCTGGTGACACGGTCATAAGCCTTATCCAAATCCACAAAACACATGTGGATTGGTTGGGCAAACTCCCATGCCCCCTCCATCACCCTTGCAAGGGTATAGAGCTGGTCCACAGTTCCACGGCCAGGACGAAAACCACATTGCTCCTCCTCAATCTGAGATTCAACTATCGATCGGACCCTCCTCTCCAGTACCTTGGAGTAGACCTTTCCAGGGAGGCTGAGGAGTGTGATCCCCCTAAAGTTGGAACACACCCTCAGGTCACCCTTCTTAAAGATGGGGACCACCACCCCGGTCTGCCACTCCACAGGAACTGCCCCTGATGACCACGCAATGTTGCAGAGACGTGTCAACCACGACAGCCCTACAACATCCATAGCCTTGAGATAACCAGGACGAATCTCATCCGCCCCCGGTGCTCCGCCGCTGTGTAGTTGTTTGACTACCTCAGCAACTTCTGCCCCCGAGATTGGACAGTCCATCCCCAGGTCTCCCGGTTCTGGTTCCTCCTCGGAATGAGCGTAGGTGGGATTGAGGAGCTTCTCAAAGTATTCCTTCCACCGTCCGACTATAGCCCCAGTTGACGTCAGCAGCTCCCCATTCCCACTGTAAACAGTGTGAGCGAGTTGCTGCCTCCCTCTCCAGAGGCGCCGGACAGTTTGCCAGAACCTCTTTGGAGCCGATCGATAGTCTTTCTCCATGGCCTCACCAAACTCCTCCCACGCCCAAGATTTTGCCTCGGCAACAGCCACTGCTGCACCCCGCTTAGCTAGCCAGTACCTGTCTGCTGCCTCCGGAGACCCACAGACCAGACACGCCCTGTAGTCCTCCTTCTTCAGCCTGACGGCTCCCCGAACCTCTGGTGTCCACCAGCGGGTACGGGGGTTGCCACCACAACTGGCACCGGCCACGTTGCGACCACAGCTAGCAACAGCCGCCTCAACAGTCGCAGAGTGGAACAAGGCCCACTCGGAGTCAATGTCCCCCACTGCTCTCGGGACGTGGTCAAAGCTCTGCCGGAGGCAGGAGTTGAAGACCGTCTTGACAGGTTATTCTGCCAGGCGTTCCCAGCAGACCCTCACTATGCGTTTGGGTCTGCCAGGTCTACGTGGCATCTTCCCCTGCCATCTGATCCAACTCACCACCAGGTGGTGATCAGTTGACAGCTCCGCTTCTCTCTTCACTCGGGTGTCCAAAACATACGGCTGCAGGTCAGATGATACGACTACAAAGTCTATCATCGACCTGCGACCTAGGCTGCCCTGGTACCAAGTGTACCGATGGGCATCCTTATGTTCGAACATGGTGTTCGTTATGGCCAAACTGCGGCTTGCACAGAAGTCCAATAACAAAACACCACTCGAGTTCAGATCAGGTGGGCCGTTCCTCTCAGTCACACCCCTCCAGGTCATGCTGTCATTGCCCACGTGAGCTTTGAAGTCCCCCAGCAGGACAATGGCGTCCCCTGATGGAGCACTATCTAGCACTCGTCCCAAGGACTCCAAAAAGGGTGGGTACTCTGAACTGATATTTGGCCCATAAGCACAAACAACAGTCAGGACCCGTTCCCCGACACGAAGGCGCAGGGAAGCTACCCTCTCGTCCCCCAGGGTAAATCCCAACACACTGGCAGAGAGTCTTGGGGCTAACAAAAAGCCAACCCCATCCCTCCGCCTCTCACCCGGAGCAACTCCAGCAAAGGAGAGTGTCCACACCCTCTCAAGGACTTGGGTTCCAGAGCCAATGCTATGTATCGAGGTGAGTCCGACTATATCTAGCCGGTACCGCTCAACCTCTGCCACAAGCTCCTGCTCCTTCCCCGCCAGCGAGGTGACGCTCCATGTCCCAAAAACCAGTTTCCTTGTCCGGGGATCAGACCGGCAAGGCTCCCGCCTCGGTCTGCCACCCGATCCACACTGCACCGGACCCTTCATGTTCCTCCTGCGGGTGGTGGGTCCACAGTTGGATGAGCCCATGTATCTGGTTCGGGCTGGGCCCGGCCAGGCCCCATGGGCGAAAGCCCGGCCACCAGGCACTCGCTCACGGGCCCCAACCCCAGCCCTGGCTCCAGGGTGGGACCCCGGTAACCCTCCGGGCCGGGTACTCCGACTCTTTGATAGTTCATCCATGAAAGATCCTCAGAACCGTTCTTTGTCTCACCCTTCACCTAAGACCAATTTGTCATGGGAGACCCTACCAGGGGCACAAAGTGCCCCAGACAACATAGCTCCTAGGATCATTAGGGCACTCAATCTCCTCCACCACGATAAGGTGACGGTTTAAGGAGGAGTCTTTTAGAGTTTCTTTTCATAAAAATGACAAAGAATGGCTTTTTTTTTTCATTTTCGGTATAATTAAATTAATTTGTATGAACTTTTTTTATGAGATGTTCAGGTCACCTGGAGCAAATGTATTCATTGTAAAATGTGACTTCATAGTCGTTACCCACCTCAGTTTTGCCTGTTGCACAACATTTTAAAACATTTCAACAGCATGAGAGCGAGGTCATGAGTGAGTCATTTTGAGGAGTCTGAGGAGTCTCATAAATATTTCACAAAGTCCTTCAATTTGTCACTAACATTTTCACCCCAATGAGTTCTAGTAAAGACAAAAGATGCAGAGTATAAGTTACTTCCTAATCGTTGTTGGTTGGGAGGAACAAACATGTGAGTGAGCAGTCTCTTTTTTTGTCTAAGTATCAGTTCTGTTGAAAACTTCTGATTTTACCAGACCCAAATCAGAAAGTCAGTATAAAAAAAGAAGTGAGAAACATTGCCGGTCATGCACCAATGTTCATTTCTTTAAGTGCATCATGAACTGATTGAGAGTTGGGTTTTTACAAGTTTTTACAAGTTTTTCCCAGTGTGACAGAGGGAGCATCCTTTCATTGTGTCCCGGTCGATCATGCGCCCTGGCTACTTGGCCACGGGGATATCCCTTTGGCTGACTAGTTAGCACACATGACTCTCACCCAAGAGTCTGGGGATTGAATCCTCTCCAGGCCCTCGTTTCTCCACCTTGCCACATTTGGCATTGTTGGCAGGATCCATGTACTGTCAAGTAGGTCCATGGATTTGACATGCAACACTCTCCAGCTCCTCCCAGACCAAAGAGGATATAGAATCCTTCTAAGGACTTAGCGGTCTACCCTGAGGTCTCTTCCTTAGACTGTTGGCATGAGGCATAGTTTTGTGTGTCTGCTTGAAATGTCTTTTCTGGTGTGACATCCTCATAGTTTGGATTTGAAAAGTGCTGTGCAGAAGACTAAAGTTCTGAGATGTCATTTACTTCCAGCAGATCTAAAAAAACAGGATGGAAAGTGTAATGATTCATGTTCCTCATATTCTGCCTGTCATGTTGGTTGCCCTTCCTGCACTAATCAGCATCATTTAGTTCACCTGAGTTCTGCTTGATTACCTCATGGAGCACACCTGTTCTTTCCTCTATTTAAACCCTCAGTGATCTCTGCCAGATTGTCTGTAGTCTTTTGTCTCAGCATTCCAGCAATTCATTGTTCTGATCTACAAAACCCTGTACCACACATATGTCAGACACAAGGCCCGAAGGCCAGATGCGGCCCGTGGAGCATTTTTATGTGGCCCACGAGATAAATATCAAAAATATATTAAAACTGGCCCACTAGCCAATTTTACCACAAAGACTTCAACTCCCATGATGCTTTGCGGCGTTAGCGCGGAGCCGACGCGCCCCCTCCTTTGTGTTTTTTCCAGGGTCTGCTGCCGGTGTCTGCAGTAGTGATGGGAATTCTGGCTCTTTTTAGAGAGCCGGTTCTTTTGGCTCAGCTCACCAGAAAGAGCCGGCTCTTTCGGCTCCCAAATGGCTCCTCAGATTTTCTGTTGCGTAGAGTACATTTATAACCAAAATAATGCAAAACTATATGTAAAATTATTTACTGATGTAAAAAAAAATTCTATATATCAAATATTTATAATTTCTATGGATTTAATAACTGAACACTTTAAGAAATTGTCACTTTCCGACTGCTGGCGCTCATTTTCTCACCGTCTTCATTGCACTCTCCTCTCTATCTCGCTCGCCTTTTTCCTCCTCATTCCCCCTCGTCTACCTCCACCCGCATGTGCTCTGCTGTGTGTCTGAGTCTGATCCTCCACCCGCATGTGCTCTGCTGTGTGTCTGAGTCTGATCCTCCCTCTTCCCCGTCCCTACTGCTCTGTGTGTGGACAGTCTGGTCACACAGTTACACATGTTGACCAATCGCCTGTAGCGTTCACCAAAGCAAGAGGGGAGGGGGGAGGGTAGGGGACGGCTCCCAATGATGAGCCGGCTCCCGTCGTTCACTTCAAAGAGCCAGCTCTTAGAGCCGGTTCGTTCGCAACCGACACATCACTAGTCTGCAGCTCCGCTGTCTCGGACAAACGAAACTCTCCTCTCACTCAGCGCCGAGTTTACTCAGCTGTTTTCTGACGTTGAAGCCCAGAAACGGCGATTCTAGCCGCTCAGTAATGTGTTCACGACTGAAAGAGAAAGTTTTCCAACTAACGTCCAGACAGAGCTGATATAACTCTAGCGAACAGCGACACGCTCAAACCAGCACGGCTCTGTGGTTGCTGTCGTTGTGTTTCCTCCCCGACACACAACAACGTGGTCAAGCTGCTCAGACATGTTCATCAGCACAAACCTATGTGAGCACTTGTCGTCATCTAATGTTGTCATTATTATGATGAAGATGAACAAAACAACAGGAGTCTCCTCCTCAGCTCAGAGCTCCTCAACCCCGTGATGCAGGTATTTGGCTGGAACAGGTGAGCATCACAGTAAACCAGTGGAGCAAACTGAGCTTTAAATATGTTGGTTTTATGCTCTTTTTCTGCTCCAAAACATGAAAGTTAATAGATGAGATGTTGCATTTTCATTTAAGAAAAAATGATATTTTTATTTTGTTGATGGCCCGTGAGAAAAGATTTAACCTACAGTAAACAGGAAGTGGAAAGGCTGCAGATAGATGAATAGAATAGAAAATCCCTTTATTGTTCCTCAGTGGGGAAAGCTAGACGTCACAGCAGCGATGACACGTATTACAGGAGAAAAAAAGGAGAATAAAAAATAAGAAAAATGAATAAAGTAGAAAACATTAATCCTGAATACATTTTAAAAATGCTGATTATACCACAAGTAATGAATACCACTGATGCCTTTTATTTAAAACTTACTTGCTCGTGTGTAATTTGGTTATTCCACATTCAGTGTTAATGCAGAAATATGTGTGTTTCCAAATTTAAAGATTCAAAATTGCATATATGTTGATAAAGAAAATATGCAAATTTGCCGTCACTTTTTCAAAAATATTAAGTTTGGCCCTCGACTCTGTCCCAGGGTTTCATTTCGGCCCCGTGTGAGTTTGAGTTTAACACCCCTGCTGTGCCACGTTCACATC
This sequence comes from Nothobranchius furzeri, assembly GCF_043380555.1. Taxonomy (NCBI): domain Eukaryota; kingdom Metazoa; phylum Chordata; class Actinopteri; order Cyprinodontiformes; family Nothobranchiidae; genus Nothobranchius; species Nothobranchius furzeri. The sequence goes on along the minus strand of NC_091744.1, from coordinate 6,705,172 downwards.
CCTGGTTTGTCTCTGCCTCGCCCTTAAAGGATTTCACTGCTTCTCTGACCTCTGGACTCTAACCCAGTTCTGAACCACGGCTTCTGATCCTAGTCTGCTCCTCCTGTTAAGTATACCTGCTTCTGCCTCTCTGTTGATGACCTTTGCCTGTTTCTGAGCGCTGCCAATGCATTGAGTATTATTCGTTGTGGATAAAAATATTTGTGTCACATAAGAGGAGACATATTCACAGACAGAAGAGGAGGGACAGTTTTCTGTCAAAGGAACATCCTGGGAACTCTCCAACCAAGCCAACGTTTCCACTGTCTCTGCCTCTGCCACATTTTCCCTCTACACCAAACCTGGGCATTTTACGGCCCGCAGGGCCCTTTGGTTGACTTTGACCGGCCCGCGTAAGGTTAATTGGAAATTACAAAATAAATGTATTTTCTCATTTTACCTCATGCATGGACTAGGCTGCATTGCTTTTATTTTGAAGTTGTTTTTTACGTGCACAATGACGCAATACGTATAGCAACAAGTGCCTGCGGTTGACATGGTGATTGTAGCCCCCAGAAATGTCCGCTCACGAAAAAAAAAAAAGAAAGAGAGATGCCGAATGCAGGATTTTCAACAAAAATTGGACTGCTAAGTATTTTTTTTACTGAAGTCGGAGGTAAAGCCGTGTGTTTGGTTTGCGGGGAGGAGATTGCCGTGTTTAAGGACTACAATTTGAGTCGGCATTACGACAAGAAACACTCGGAAAAATACAAGAACTTGTCTGATGCTGAGAGGGCACGGACATCCGAAGCTTTGCTAGCAAAGTTGCAAAAGCAGCAAGGCTTTTTTACTAAGCTTCACACATCCAGGGATGCAGCAACCAGGACCAGCTTTGTGATATCCCACAAAATAGCTAAAAACAGCAAGCCGTTTTCGGAGGGAGAGTTTGTCAAAGAGTGCATGGTGGACTCTGCCGCACTAATATGCCCTGAAAAAAAGGTGCATTTGAGCAAATCCCGCTGTCCAGGCGAACCGTGACCAGGAGGATCGAGGACATGGCGGGGAACCTGTAGCTTCAGCTGCAACGTGAAGTGGCAAGTTTTGACTTTTTCTCATTGGCCTTAGACGAGAGCTGTGATGTCTGCGACACAGCCCAGCTGCTCGTATTCGTCCGGGGGATAACGGACTTCAAGCTCACAGAGGAGCTGGCAGCAATGCGGTCGATGAAAGGGACAACGACAGGGAGTGATCTTTTTACAGAGGTAAATGCGTGCATGGACACTCTGGGATTGAGACTGTCAGGTGTCACAACAGACGGTTGTCCAAACCTTACAGGGAAAAATGTCGGACTTTTGAAACGCATGCAAGATAAGGTGACAGAAATCGATGCAGATCAAAAATTGGTGTTTTTGCATTGTATCATACACCAACATGTGTTGTGCAAGTCAGTGCTAAATATCAACCATGTTACTGATGTTGTTGCTAAAAAAATAAACTTCATCAGGGCACGGGCGATGAATCACAGACAGTTTGTCGCTCTCTTGGAGGACTCCACACAGCTGTCAGATGGCTCAGCCTGGGGAAAGTGCTGAAGAGGGTTTGGGACTTGAAAGCAGAGATTCGAGAGTTTTGCGAGAGGAAAGGCAAAGACATTCCAGAGCCCTCAGATGAGGACTGGATGGCAGATTTTGCATTTGCTGTTGATGTGACTGCACTGATGAATGAACTGAACACCAGACTACAAGGCAAGGGCCTTTTTGTTCATGAAATGCACAGCCTCGTGAAGGCCTTCATGAGAAAGCTGCAGTTTCTTTCAAGTCAACTGGAGAGCAACACTCTCACTCACGTGCAAACCCTGAACGAAGTCACACCATCAGCTGATCACCTCAGCAGGTACTCATCCATGTTAGGAGCATTACATGGTGAGTTTTCAAGGCGTTTTGAAGATCTCAGAACAATCGAGGATGAAATGCACATGATTTCCTCTCCCTTTACCTGCAGTGTGGATAATGCACCCAGTGATGTGCAGCTGGAACTCACTGACCTGCAGTCTGATGCAGTATTTTAAAAACAAAATAAAGAGATAAAATGCAATTTGACAATAGTCATTAGTTTTAGTTGGTCTGGGATTACTGTTTTAACCAAAATATACACTCTCAGCTTTTATTTGGGCACTCATTTTTCTACCATGTACTGATAGACAATTGGACCGCCAATCGCACACTGTCAGGATGTAGTCTCCCCTTTCAGTGACCTGCTCCTCCGCCGAGTCCTCGTAGAGCCGGGAAAGGGCATCCGGCTTGATATTCTTGGTCCTTGGTCTGTAGGACAAGGTGAAATTAACATCTTAGGTGTGTTCTTGCTGTGTCTTTGTAAATCCATGCTTTCGTTCTTTTTTAAACACAGAAACAGTTTTGTTTACCTGTTTGTAGCTACGGTTTCGCCGACAGCTGCCGGCTTCTTCAGGCTGACGCTGATGGTGGCGCGTCACTTCCTTCTCCGTTTATCTGCGGGCAGCAGAGGACGTTGTCGCCCTCTACTGCCCGCTCTCCCCTCTCCGACAATGCAGTCCCATGCGTGGTCCAGCGTGTAAACTCCGTCGTCCCTGTTCATGGTCCCACATCCACGTCTCCTTATCTCTATTGCTTCCTTGATCCATCTTTTGTATTTTTGTTGTTCAGTGGTTATGATCCGTGTGCTGTCCCAGTCCATTACGGCTGCCGTAACAGAACATTGCTTAAGAGAAAACCATATAATGGACTGGGACAACACACGGATCATAACCACTGAACAACAAAAATACAAAAGATGGATCAAGGAAGCAATCGAGATAAGGAGACGTGGATGTGGGACCATGAACAGGGACGACGGAGTTTACACGCTGGACCACGCATGGGACTGCATTGTCGGAGAGGGGAGAGCGGGCAGTAGAGGGCGACAACGTCCTCTGCTGCCCGCAGATAAACGGAGAAGGAAGTGACGCGCCACCATCAGCGTCAGCCTGAAGAAGCCGGCAGCTGTCGGCGAAACCGTAGCTACAAACAGGTAAACAAAACTGTTTCTGTGTTTAAAAAAGAACGAAAGCATGGAAGGTGAAATTAAATCTTGAAAAGAATAAAGCCCACCTGGTGATGTACTGGAGATTCTTGTGGTCAGTCCAAACAAGGAATGGCTCCTTGGCACCCTCTAACCAGTGCCTCCACTCCTCTAGCGCCTGCTTGTCTGTCAGTAGTTCCCGATCCCCACATCACAGTTACGTTCAGCAGCACACATGCTTCTGACTCGGGTGATAACTTTCGCCAGTTTTTGTATGCACGTTTTAATAAATGCTGATACTTGACAGGTTTAAGCACTCTATACACTTAATTCTTAACATTTAATTTTTGCAATATAAATTGAGGAATGTTATTTTTTGAATAAACTTGTTCAATAAATTGGTGTTTTTAAATAGTATCGAAATCGAGTATCGAGTTTTTTTTCAAGTATCGAATCGAGTTTGAAATTTTAGTATCGTGACAACCCTAGTCTCCAAACTACTGAAGAACTCAGAGAAGGTGAGGAGCGTTACAAAAGCAATAGTTACTTTTATTGTGACGGATCTACGCCAGTATTCAGTAGTAAACAACAGGGGGTTTCGGTTAGTGGTGCGCACCGTGAAGCCGCGCTATAAACTTCCTCACCGAAAACACTTAGCAGAAAAAGAAGTCCCCCACCTCTATGAGGAAACCAAAGCAAACGTTCTGGAGTCCATGAAGAAGACAACCGGGATAGCGCTCACATGCGATGCATGGACATCGGTTGCCACCAAATCCTTCATTACTGTAACGACGCATTTTGTTCTCGCGTCGGACAAGAACGGGTGGAAGTTGGTGAGTCACGTTCTTCAAACTCGAGATGAGTGAGAGTCAAAGTAGCACCATGTTGACATTTGCCCATCTCACACAACAGGAGGATGTAGGGGGACAAGAGGGAGGGGAGGGAGTATGGGAGGACAGTTACGTTTGAGATGAGTATGAGTGTCACTCTGCTCTATTTTGTTGTGTTCGCCTCATTGTACTGAAGCTCCAGGCTGAATATATGTTCAGTTGAATGATGCACTTTTGTGCTGAAAAAATGCAACATATTACCTTCAAATATAGCAGGTTTCTTCTGTTACCTATATTCCAGACTGAATAAGCTGAATTATTTTATTTTGAGGAATGCACTTTTGATCTGTATGGCAGCATTTTTGTAATGTTATCATATGCCAGACTCATGAAGTTTCCATTAAATAAATTTGATGGAAGTAAAAATCTTGTTTACTTGAATTAATTACCTCATTAAATCCAGGGCTTGCCTGTTTTCAGTGTTTCCCAACAATGGAGGGGACACTAATGTAAGTAAAGCTTTCCCTGATCGAAGGTAAGTTGGTCAAAGTGCAAATATTTACACGTCATACAGTCATAAAATAAGAATTTGTCTTTGAAAAATAGTTAAATGTTAAAAAAATGTATTTACTTACAGAGAGTAGTTTTAGAGGAACTGAATTAATTGATAGGTTATTTATTTACAAATGTAGATAAAGAAGAAGACAATCTTGTATGAAAAAGCATTAAAAATGTCAATAATCGAAGAATCGTGGCACCAGTTATCGAATCGAACCAAAAATCATTATAATCGAAGCATCGAAGCTCCCATAATCGAAATCGAATCGAATTGTGAACTACCCTTTTTGGAACACCCCTACTTATAAACATTTGCCATTTGAGATTTCTAGATACAATGGTTTATCTAGTTTGCTGTTATCATATGACTTCTTCAAAGGTCAGACTCCTACAAGAACCATGTGTTTTGACCATTCACAACTTTGGGACTTTCCTAACAAATGAGCCTTAAACAAGTCTCCCCAATTATGACTGAAGTTATCCTTGATTTAGTGCCCATGACTTGAGTAGCACTGATTTATGATCAGAGCCTAGTTCTTTAATAATTATGAAGAGTATAGTAGTTATGTGCATACCTCTACCTTGTGTTAGCCATTCCATATCATTTCTAAATTAAATATGTATGTGATTTAATATTGAACTCCTTCTGTGTAGGTTAGTGAATACTTTCTGTTGTTTTTACAAATTCTTTATTTTGCCCCTACTTTTGAGCAGTTTAGCTCCCACTTTCTTATCACCTCCTTAGTACAACAAGGACAGAGCAGCAGCTCATCAGACAGCTCTCGCCCTTGACTTCATCATTGTTTTGCTATTGCTAGACAAGCATTATGAGATGACGCTTGTCCTAAATGACCTTTAGATTTGATCAGTAGCCTGGTGACCTGACACCTGTTATTTGATGGTCACATTAATATGAGAATGACCTGATTACATATGCATCTAGTAGTTTTTACTTTTGTTATTTTTGTTTATTTTTTGTTGTTTTCTGAGTATAAATCCTTTAGTTGTTCATTATCACATTTAGTTATACTCCTCTGCTTGACCCTTAAGCTTCTTAGGTGGGTTCTTGCTGTGTCGTATCTCTAATTCCACGCTGTAGTTCTTTTTTAAAACACAGAGCAGTTTTGTTTACCTGTTTTCCCGCTACGTTTCGTTTGAAGCTGCAAACTTCCTCAGGCTGACGCTCAAGAACTACAAAAGGACTGCAGCATGACCCTTAAGCTACTTAGGGTTCTTCCCCAAGCACTTTCTAGTTTCCTGTGGTATAACCATTTTTATACAACGTACACTTTTGTAAATTATGAATTATTTCTTTATTTGTTCTTTTCTTTTGTTTAGAACATCTTTTCCTTTCCTGAAACGGTTACCATCTTTTCAAGCACCTTTAGGGTTGTGTGTATTTAGGAACACCATCAGTCGTTTTATTTTTGATCGGTCACTGTCTTTACGTGACAAATGAGTTTTATTTCTGTTGTTCAATTTAACATACTGAGTTTTATTTTCTTTGGATAATTCTGCTGTCCAAATTCACTTGTGGAGCTTTAATTTAGCAGTATTTATCTCCTGTTGAAAAATTTTACACATTGTTTGAGAAGCGCGTTGTTGATGTGCTCTGAAGTGACCTTACCCCACTGAATCTATGTGGATTTGAAATATTATTTTTATAATTAGAACTGGTTTCACGGTCAACGACCTGTAGGACCTTTTCGGGGACAAGATCAGCTCCCTGACAATTGGACAACCGCCTCGACACGCCACGGAAGGACCCTGAAGTCTTCCTATTGAGAAGTTGAACTTTGCGCTTCATGTTCCGAACTACGTTATTACGCTCCAGACCTGAACTTCAAGATTCTTATCAACGTAAGACTGAAACCATCCTGATCAACGGAAGAGGACTCTGACTTTCAAACCTATTCTCCAACCAGGACTCTCAGTCCATGGACAAGCTCTTTGATGAAGAACGCCTGGTTTGCCTCAGCTCTGCCATAGTTAGAGCTGCGTAAATTAATATTACACCTTCTCTTTTCCTCTTTAACAGAAAGATTTGTCTGCAACTTGGAGCCTTAAACTAAATTCACCTGACGTTTCAATACACTGTACTGATGTTTTCTGTGTATTATATGGTTTTGCTGACCCATCCCAATCTCCTTACAGGAACTGCTATAAAATTGTTGAATTGTGCATCACAGTAAATTCATTTCAGTATGTATGAAATAGTTTTTCCTAAGGTTATAATTGTGTTGACTTAGCTGATTCCATTTTCTATCTCTGTGTACGGCTGTAAGATGTTATTGTCGGTTGTGTTTGCCTTATTTGTGTTTATTACCTTATTTGTACTTATTACTTTTCATTGGAATAATCTTTTATATTTGTTCTTTTTTGCTGATTTGTTTTGTATTGAACTTTGTATGGAATGATTCTTTGGACGAGTTAACAGGATTGAGGTTACAATCCGCAATAGACATATGATTGCAGCACCTCATGCTGTGTTTGCCTTTCGTGTTGATTCTGACCTTTTATATCTGATTGTAGTGTTTGTTACTTTACTTATTATTTTTCTTGTTTTGATGCTTATCATTTTTGATTTACATTTGTCGTGAGTTAATTGATTTGAAACCCGTTGGCACTTATGACTACTGAGATGATCACCTTTCCTGGTTTACCCCTTTTCTATTACTCGATTTTTGTGATTGATGTAGCTTTCATAGTTAGTGGTGACAAGTTATGGAAGTGGATAAAATTCCTTGTTGTTTTACTTCTTTTTATTTTCCTCCTTTGGTTTTGTTTAGTTTGTTGCTTCCTTTTGTTGGTCATCCTATTCAGATAAACAGGAGGGAATGTTATGGAAAAATCTGTGTTTATTAATTCTTGATCATTGACCCAATCAACTGAAGGTAATATGTACTGCTCTATGCCTCTCTGCATGCTCACTTACACACACATTCTTGTCCCACTCACACACACACACACACACACACACACACACACACACACACACACGCACGCACACACACGCACACACACACACTGACTCTCTCTCTCACACAATGACCTCTTATCTTTCTGATACCCCTCTATAAATAAAGCCTGTGAACAGATGTTCGAGGCATTTGCTTCGGCATCTTGCCACAGTTACAACTGTTTGACTTGTTGTTTATTGTCTCCTTCTCTCTTCACTATAGGAAATGGGTTATTGATAAACATATTGATAAAATCCATGACAGTAGTATACAACAACTCTTTGACAACTTGATTATTATTATTATTCTGAGCTACTACAGCAATCAATTTCCCTCTGGGATTAATAAAGTATTTTTAAATCGAATTGAATTGAATGTTTTCTAAGTAGTGTCTATTTCTGATGGTTGTTTCCTGTTTGAAAGGTTGTTTTCTGTTGAATCGTCCAGCAACACAGCATCGTCAGTCACATCCTTCAGATGAACCTTTAGGTGGGTTTCTATTCATTTGTCTGCAAACGACAAAGAAACAGGCTGTAAAACACGCTCTGATGTGCACTAAAAGGCTTTTTCATTCATCAGTTCAGCTGTTGCTTCATTTAAGTTTATTTGTGTGCATCATTTTACTTGATTTTTGAACTTTGAGGGAGAAATCTGCCACTGGGCATCCTTGCGTGATGCAACCCAGAGAAATGATGTCGACATGTGGAGAAAAATATAAATCTAAGTTCTCTGGAGTGACTCCTCCGCTGGCTTCTGTCTGAAGAGAAGGGAACTCGTTCTTTAGGGTTCGGGCTGCAGTGTGGAGCTCCTACAGGTGAGAAGGTGGATGGGCGTTCATTTCTTGTAGCTATTTTCTGGGTTTTTGCTTTTAGACGTATCCCCACCTGTGGATGAAAGTTGTCCAGCATGACAATGTCCGCACCGGCTGCAGCTGCTTCCCTGCCCTCTTCTGTGGAACGACACTCAACCTCAATCTTACTGCTGAAACCGCACACAGACCGGGCCGCTTTCACCGCCTGAACAACAAACAAGGCCCTGTGTTTGTATTGTTTTTCATTTACTTGCACTTGTGACAGCGGACAGTCATCTGCAGATTACTGAGGATTTTGGCAGCAAGCAGATAAGTATTTTCTGATTATTCGGTTTCATATCTGCTGGTGTCAGATGTCTGACTCAGGATCAAGATGTGACCTTTTGCAACATTTACTTAAGTCAAGCTAAGAAAAGTGGAAGCTTGCTCATGTGACACTTTGACCTTTTACAGATCAGAACGTTTGCAAAAAAGGATGAGCTAAAGCTTGATGGGTCCTCGGGTTCTCTGTATAAGCTGTTTCCCTTTGTCCCAGATAAGTAGCGAGAGATTGATGGATGGTGGGTAGATAGGTAGACTCACATTTTTAACATCGCCATATAAATACATGGTGATTCATTTTATTGCTGTTCACCTGTGTGATATTTCCCGAAGCCCAGATGTGGTTGTCTTTGAGCATCACCATCCCACTCAGGTCATGTCTGTGCATGGATGCCCCCCCCACCAGCATGGCATACTTCTCCACCAGCCGAAAGCCCGGAGTGGTCTTGCGGGTGCCCGCCACCTCCCCGTGCCATCCTGCAGCTTTTGCCTTGGCCCTGAGCTGTGAGCAGCGGCTGGCGATCCCGGAGGCCCGAGCTAGACAGTTTAGAGCCGGTCGCTCCCCAAGGAGGAGGCACCTCGCTGGGCCTCTCACCACAGCAGTCACGGTGACTGCATCCAGACCTGTTGATGTGTCACACAATGGGAAGACAATTTTGTTTATTATCTCAGTTTAGCATCTTCTGATATTTTTCACCATGTAATAACGTACAACATTGCTTTATAATCTGTGAATATGAAAGTGATCAAGCCCACCAATCTCAGCTCCTTCCTGGTAAACCCAGTCCACTGTGCATCCCACCTCGGTGAACACTGCCGTGAAGAAAGGGCTCCCTGCCAGCACGATGAGAGGAGTTTTACACAACAGTCTGGCCTCGGTCTCCTCTGATCCCACGCACACTCCTGCCAGGTCAAAGTTAGGTGTGTCCTCAGACAGCCACTCTCGTGCCAGCCGGGTCAGGGTGTGGGGTGGGATTGAGTGCGCCGCTGAGGTTTTCAATGCAGACATGCTCTAAACTTGCCTCTGAATTAAAAGGATTTACAATTTGCTTTCATTTTACACGGGAACCAAAATTGTGGTGCACATTTTTCATCCAAAGACTCTTGAGATTTAAAAAAAAGGAAGTAGCAGGTGGACATTTAGAGAAGATTCACTGTTGAATTTCATTATTTTTTCTGGTCCCAGAAGAGAAAAGACAAGCGGAAAGTCATGAAAATGAGCAGATACAAGACCAAAGAGGTAAACCTCAGGGATTAGGAATACCGAAGCAGTTCTGGGAAGTCATGGTAGAATAATCCCTTACCCACTATTTTGTAAAACGGCTACAAGGTTTTAAATCAGTGCAGAATATAGAGTAGAATTCAGCCTTACCTTCACCAGTTCTTCACATGTATAGATTGCAGACTGTAGGGTGAGCACACAGAGGTGCAGAAAAAATGTGATGTGGAATTTGACCCTCGGTCCATGTTGGAATGTTTACGCTCAGCGAGAGCTCATGGGGTTAGCATTGATTGTTTTGATTTCCAGAGCCGGCCCAAGGCATACACAAATTAAGTGGCAGCTTGGGGCCCCCACACTACCATGGACCCCCCAAAAAGCACCAAGATTACTTGAGGAAAAAAAATGTTTTAATAACGTTTAATTAAACAGACACCCAAACATTTCAAATATAAATGCTGGGACATTATGGTAATTAAACAATAAATGACATTTATCTATGCAAATGTGAACAATTCACATTATTTGATATTTTTTAACGCTGGAGGACCATGATAAAGGTCATGCGTTTGTGATCTCTCAATAAATGAATAAACATGAGAATCCTCTCTGAAACCGTACTGCCTCCTCTTGTGTGGGTTTAGGGATGCCAAGGCAAAGCACAATGGCAGGAAGTGCAGTGTGTGCACAATGCGCGGGCACGTTGCTTCGGCGATGACGTACTCACGCGCTCCCGGTGCTCACGAGCACGAGCCGAGGCTCTTCTCTTCGCCGCCTTCAGAAACAGGAGCAAGAACCAGGAAGCGAAAGTACACACATGGAGGGTGTGTCTTCCCCCGCCAGCGCCTGTTTTAGTTTTTAAAACACCGTCCTCCGCTGGTTAATACATGGGGGACACGGCGAAGGCCAAGCGGCGGGAGCAGCTAAAGCGCTGGACCGGCTCCTCCACCGACAAGGCGTCGGACGTGCCCCGGCGCAGGCGGCGGGTCGATGCCGCGCACGGCGCAGGAGAGGCCGAGGCCGAACAGAGCGACCCGCCGGGGGAGCAGCCGGAGTCCGCGGGCGGAGATGGAAGCAGCCCCAACCTGAAACAGCGGTGAGGAAACCTCCATGCCCTAGCCGGCTGACGCCACCAGTCGAGGACCAGGCGTTTTATCCATCAGCAGTCTGTTTGAAAGCGGAAGCTTCCTGTATGATCTTCTGTTGATCTCTGTCAGGGAGCAATTGTTTACACCTCCGGTTGTGTTTGTTATTTATTATTTGTGCAGTTTTTTTTAAGCACATCTTGTTTTTGATCAGTGTAGCACTAACAAACAGCGGGTGACAGCTGTTTAAGGGGCGGATTTAGTCATTTTGTGGCCCCCACTTCCCTTCTACATCATCTTTAACCCTCGTTTCTTCCAAGTCTGGCTCATTATCTTCACTGCAGAGCTTTTCACCCAGTTCCAGTCCTCAGCTCGTGCCTGACCCAGTTCAGATGGATAGTATTTTTGATTAGGCCACTTAACTCCAATCAGTTATACATAAGACTCCTAAACTCAAGGGATGAGCCAGTTTTGTGTTGACACAAAACAAAATAAATAGGGCTTTAGCACCAACAAGGTGATGCTAAAGAACCCATTAATGATAACATAACATGACAGTAGATGATCAAATCAAGGAGGATTCATGAGTCTGGTTCTGTGTCAGATGTTTGATGGACTTATCTTACCAACTCCAAACCATCCTTAGTGGTGAAGATCCCACAGCCGGTCCCTTTTTGAGTGTGTTACTCTGTTCGTGTTGGTCTTGCTGTGGTTGGTTTTCATCATGAACCTAACAGGGTGTTTGTGTTTTGCTGAGCAGATTAAACGAGAGGAATGATGGGACTCATTCATGTGTTGATTTCAGACATTTCAGTTTAGATCAGTGGTTTGCAAACTGTTCCGATTCTCACCCAAATAATAAAAACAGACACCCAAACACTGATTAAAAACAAGCAAAGCAAGAGCACGGTAACAAATATCAATGTAAAGAAGTATCAGAATAATTTCACCCTTGTCTGATAGCTATTTTATTATCACAGGATTCAAAGTGGGGTCCCAGCCCCAACTGCTGTTATTATTTCCATAAAGTTAAGAGTTTTCGAGAAGATCTCCAGGATTCGAAATGTCTTAGAAAATTGTTCAAAGGATCAGCGGTGGCATATTAGCCTTTGATGTTGCCTCGGAATAAAGTAGCTGTGATAAAATATTATAAATGTTGATCAGACTCTTTGTTGTTTGTATAGAGTAATATTTGTATAGAGTGACAAATAGTATAATTGGAGTCACAATTTTTCTGAGATTTTAATGTTGTGGGCCTGAGAATCAATGATTTGGATGACCAAATCTGACTTTCTCTCCATGCCAAATTTTTTCGTCTTTGAGTTTATGCTTTTTCTAGAGAACAAACGTAGAAAATGTCTGTTTTACACTTAATTGTCAGCTAAAGATTAAAAGGACCCTGTGTGTTTGCTAGTATATTAGGCAGATCTTTTTGAAAAGACTAATGACCAAGTTCACTGAGGCAGTTTTTTACTTTTTTTTTTTTTAAACATGATCAGTCACTGAGTGTAGGCTAAACGTGAAAACAGTCTTCTTGTTGATTTAGCTTCCAGGAAATGGCAGAGAACATTTTGATTAGTGGAAGCTAATTGTTAGCATTAGCAACTCCAAAACATGGCACAACTCCTTCATTCTTTTATTTGTGGTGCTAAAACATCTACATTGCAACGCATACAGAGTCGGTGGTAGTCACATAGCTGTTTGCCAATCAGGGGTGAGATGTCCGGATATCAGGAAGTAAGACTCCAAATTCTGCCGTCTTCTGCTTCCCTCTGTTCTAGCTCAATTCTAGTTCCTGAAACGGCAGCGCCAGAGCTTTTTTCCTTACAGAGATCGACTCGCAAGGCTTTTGTTTATACTAGAGACCACTGCAAATGTGTTTTAAAAAAACAAGTGAACTTGGTCTTTAACATTATTTTTAAAGTTGAGAAAAGTCAGTCTCAGTGGAAATCTAAACCTTTAAAAAAAAGGTTCTTAGAAATCTCTTATAAAACATGCTTGTGTTGCCAGTTTTTTGCACTGCAGCCCTGAAAAATGAGCTAAATGTGGGTAAAAGTAGCCAAACTGGTTACTGGTGAACTAATTAAAGTTGTCTTTATCCAGATTTAGGAAGAGTGTGAGATTTGACAGAGCTGCTGAGTTTCTGGCTGCGTGTGCAAATGGAGACACGGAGGAGGCTGAGGCGATGCTGGAGGAGGCCAAACAGACCAAAACTAGGAACGGGGAGGGCATGCTGGATATCGTCAACTGCTCCAACGCTGACGGCATCACTGCTCTGCACCAGGTGACGCACGACCACCTCGCCAAATATTCTGTTAAATTCAGAATTGATTTTAAAAATAAGACTTCTGATTCATCGTCTTAATATTTCTTCTGTTGAAGAAGAGGACACGCAGCTCTACCCCTTCACTGTTTATCGCTTGGTTACCCCCAAATTCCACTACCTCCGCTCCGCTCCGACACGAACGCCGGAGCAAAATCGGTCCCGTTGTAGTCAATCGAGCAATTCCACTACCGCGGCCGTGCTCCGGCAGTGCGGCGCCGTGCGCCGCCCTCTGTTCCGGCGTCCGGCAAAAATAGAATCGATCCTATTTTCGCCGGACGCCGGAGCACCTCCGCAGTAAATGGACAGAAATCACAACCGTCCAACAGGAAAAGGAGCAAGCACAACTTCCGTTTTTCACAATACATCGATAAACAAAATGCGTTTTTTGTTTCATATGCACAGGTTTAACAACTTTTAACAACTATCAATGGCGGCTGAAGTTTAAATGCACAAAAGTAAGCCATAAATACAGTTTCCACTATCAAAGTAGTCACACTTTGTTGATCCAAACACTGCTGATCTCTCAACACAAATGATGGGCAGATTAAACAGTTCATTTCGATGCTTCTCCCACACAACGGGTGTTTGGATCTAACTTCCGCGTTTATTGCTCTGACTGTATTGCAAGATTTCGAAAATCCCGCGCATGCTTATTTGCCCACCTCAGGTCTCCGCACCGGAGCGGAGCCGTTGTAGAGCGGGTACCAGTAAAAATTGAGTTCGGAAGCGAGCGGCTGCGGAGGGCGGGGGCGAAGGTAGTGGAATTTGGGGGTTAGTCTGTTTTGGGATTGATATATTTACACAAACTACTTTTCAGAAACACTAGAGGAAAGCCTTTAGTGTTCTGCCTGCCAAAACTCAGTAAATCCCTAAGAATTAAAAGAAAACTGGTGTTTATTGCTCCATCTTTTAGGTGGTGTCTCGTATCAAGTCACGCTCTGTAACAAGTCCGGGTGTTCGAAAAAAACAGCTGCATTAAGTCCTCCCTCATAAAAACTCTCAGCTTCACTGTGAATTCCGTCCTCTTGACTTTTCTATGAGTTTGTATAAACTGATTGTTTATTTGAACACATTTAATAAATTTTTTTGTGTCCAACACTTTTGGAATTTAATGTGAAATTTGGTATTCTTCAACCACTGGCATGGAAAACCTAATGTACAGAAGAAATGTGAAATGTCATCAGCAGAAATTCGTGGTGGTCTAGTCTCATAAATATTTAGTTTTGTATTTGAAATATGTCCATTTAATAAAGCAGAATATAATAAACGATGTCATTGTTATTTAGTTTTAGAGGACTAAAGGGTCAGGGTGAGCCTCTGAGGTTTGAGGCTCTGATATTTATCTAAATACTGATTTCCGTTTGCGTGCCTTGCAGCTTGGTTTCTAACGAGAACAGCTCACTTGGATATTTCCCCCTCTAAGAGAACCACAAATAACCTGCTTTATCATTTCTTGTCTCTTGCAGGCCTGCATAGACGGCAGCATAGAGATGGTGACCTTCCTGGTGGATCACGGTGCCTCGGTAAACCAGGTCGACAGTGAGGGATGGACGCCGCTGCACGTCGCTTCCTCCTGCGGCAACCCAGACATAGTCGAGTGTGTAAAATGTTCCCAAACACTTGCAGCACTTCATCAGCCTTTGTCGCTGTAGGGACGTCAGAGCACAGCGTGGGTGCTGAGATATTTCTGCCCTCCACAATGCTAACATTGTTGTCATGTTTGGCAAGACCGCACGCCAGCTAAAGCGTGAGTGGTCCAGAAACCTAAAGATTAGAAAACAGATTTGGTTTTTCTTCCTTCTTCTGCAGAAGCTTGTTCTTTGTTAGATTCCACCCCCACAGAGAGGCTGGGCAGCTATCAGAAGCACAAACACAGATAACATGACTGACTGATAGCATCAGGAGTTCCTGTTCTAAAGGAATTTAGTTTTATTTTTCTACGGTTTGCGTTTTCAGGTTCCTTTTGCAGAAAGGTGCATCTCTCACTGCTGTGAACTGTGACGGGGACGTTCCCCTGGACATCGCTCTGGATGAAGCCACTGACACTCTTCTCCAGGATTATTCTCAAAAACTGGGTGAGTCGCCATCTTTTGTTTGTGTTGTGTTGGACTCACTTCACCAGTGGGGATGTGGAGTGAGAGAGCGGGTTGGACCTATTTCTACATAGAATGTTTTCTTTTTACTGCACATTTTAATAGATGTCAACTTTTTAAGCTTGATTAAAAAGGACAAAAATGGCTTTGAATAAAGAATTTAACAGTAATAAAATTGTTGTTTGGAGCGTATGATTACAATTCAAATTAGTATAAACGAGAAATGTGTTAATTATTGAGTTACGTGACCACAGGCTTATCAATGGAGCACAGATACATGGATATCACAGCCTGCACATTGCATAACCAAGAAACGGTAGACCAGAATGTGTTTGTATCCAGTAATTTGCTGTTCAGAGCTGTTCGATCATTTAAGTTGTGATGCATGTAGATTTTTTAGACCAGAAACATAAATTAAGGTTTTTTTATTCACCGTTTCTCTGACATGAATCAGTATTAGCCCAGAAAACCAGAATCGGTTTATCACCCATTTTCACACCTTCTGCATCTTGTGATTTGTTTCAGGAGTGAACTTGGAAGCAGCTAAGCGTAGAGAAGAGGAGCAGATGATGGCTGATGCTCGGACTTGGCTGAGCGAAGGGCTGCCTGCTGATGTCCGAAACCCTCGAACCGGCGCCACACCGCTGCATGTGGCTGCAGCCAAAGGCTACCTGGAGGCCCTAAAGTAAAAAGAAAAAACACACCTTCAACATTCTGAGCTAGTCCTTATCCAGATTTCCAGCTATCCTTATTTTAACTGAATTTGCTCCGTCAGGATACTGTGTCAGTGTGGGCTGGACGTGTCTGCTATAGACTTTGACGGCTGGACGCCCCTCCACGCCGCCGCTCACTGGGGTCAACCGGAGGCATGTTGCGTTCTGGCCGAACAACTGTGCAACATGGAGGCTCGCAGCAACGGGGTGAGGCCCTCAGAATACCCCTCCCCCACCCCGCACTTCTATTTTCAACCTCTTTGCTTATCTTAAATCAGATTTTTGTCTTGTTTGATCGCCACAGGGCCAGACACCTTTTGACGTGGCTGATGAAAATCTCACAGATCTCCTAGAGGAGTTGTCACAAAAACAAGCCAATGTAAAGGAGCCTTTTTATGTTGTTTGGTGATATTTTGTTTGATTTTTCCTCTAATAAGTGATGTTTTTCTGTCTTACAGTGGCGTAATGAACGGTCGATATCAGACAGGCAGAACCAAGCTGGATCCAATGCTGCAAACACACAGAACAAGCGGCGGAGGTTAATATAATTCCTTAACTTTATTCCTTATTAAAATATCTTAACTGTAAATGGTGGTTGAGTGTTCTCGGGAATGTGCCTGACTTCCTTTTAAAACAATACGTTTAGTAACCAACTCAAACCACTTGCAATAACACTAATAAAGTGAAATACACAATAACAACTAGAGTGCGAACAACCAGAGTCCCAACCCCTGAGACGTGTCAGCTCGTACTGCCTCCAGGTTTTTTACTTTTCCCATTTGTGTGTTTTTCTTCCCCAGGAGTTCGGTGTGCAGGATGAGCAGTAAAGACAAGATGAGCGTTCAGGACCAGTCCAAAGAGAGGGGCATTTCAGGAGGCCTGGAGCTGAGCGAGGAGAAGGAGAGCAGCCCCGGTAACCCTGTTCAACCCCCGACCTCAGTGCTTTAGGGTTTCATGCCGATTACTAAAAAATGCTGGTTTCATCTCAGAAAGCTCCACTGTGTCCAGTCCAGACTCCGAGAGTGTGACAGCATCTACCGTCAGTCCTGCTGAAAAGGTGAAAATCAAAGTGATGTTATCCAAAAATTGTGTTAAAACAGCTAACCTGTTTTAAAGCAATGGTTATGGTAAAAGTTCAATGTAAGGTCACACGTTAAACACCCCAAGCAGGTTAATCTTTAAAAGAAAACACAAAAATGAGGGTGAATAAAGTCAGAGGAGCGATCCTGGATTACTGTTGGCAACACGGCGCTAACGCAACCACCAAATAAAATGGAAGACAGAGGAAACTGATGAGCAAAAAGGGAGAAAGTGACTCAAACTCAAAACACGAACCATAATGTGACAGTCTGTGGTTCAGTCCACTTCCTGGCTGGCAACATTAACTTCCTCAACATTCGAACGCTTTAAATCCACTCAGTTAAAATGACAAAACAACGAATCTGATGTATGCATTTTATGTAAATCAGTTAAAAAAACAAGACAAACATGGTTTTGCTTTGACTGAACCCTAAGGTCATTATGTTTATGACCTTCTGTGCCTCTGTGATCTGATATCACAGAGGCATTATGGGTATTGCGGTTTATCAGATGTTGCAGGGAGTTAAAATGCAGGTTAAGGTATGTGTTTAGTTTGACCCAGAATCAGCCTTTAAAGGGACTTTTTTATTGCATAAAAGTTATAAATAATGACGTTTCTACTGCTCTCTGTACAGCCTCTGTTCAAAGAAATAGTTTACCTCTCTCAGGACTGAGATGCCATCAGGAACGAGCCCCGGCTACGGTTTTGCTCTTTGCTTTTAGGTTGTATGTGATGCAATCAGCTGTGAGGAAAAAACAAACTCAAAGTTCCTTATTTGTGCTGACACGCTAGAAAGTAAATTTCCAGTTCTGACAGGAATTAACTGGTCCTCATCGAGGAAGTTTTTTATCATTAGCATTTAAGTCTGCATGTTAACTCTTGATTAAAATATTTTTAATTATGGCTAAAAACCGAATGTGTAGCATCTTTTTATATATTTATAATAGTACATTTGATTTCTAAATGGCAGCAACATTATTTTTTTTTTTAAATGTGAAATTTAGCAGATAAAATCAGGATTAAACTGTTTGTGCAGGCGTTTCTCTTTTGATTGGTTAAATTTTTTTGGTGATGTATTTAACCTCCTAACCTTTGTTTTTCTCTAACGTGGTCCAGACATCCGAGGAGAAAGACCAGGATGTGGAGGAGAAGGAGCAGGAGCAGGACAAGATGAGCCGTACCGCCAGAGTCCAACCAACTCCTCAGATGAAGGACGCTTTAGCCGAGAGTCCAAACATGGAAAAGAAACAACAATCCAAACAGTAATGAAACTTTGTTTTTTTTTTACTCAGCTGCTGCTTCTGGAAGCTGGGAGGATCCAGTTTGTTTTTTTATAAAACAAATTTTCTGTCTTTAGATTTCAGCCTCCAGTTAGAGACGAGGAGTCTGAGTCTCAGAGGAAAGTTCGGTCTCGGTTGTTGCGCCAGACTCGCCGCTCCACACAGGTACTACATCAATCAATCAATCATTTGTAATGAATTAATTTACATCTATTTAATGAACCATAAGATGTGTGATTCCACAGGAAATTTGAAATCAATCTTATGAATCTTTGGGTAATTTTAACCAGAAGACTGGAACTTTTTATTGCAGGGATTATGTAACCACTTCGTATTAACTGAGAGACAAGAGAAGAGAGAGTCACCTTTAAAACGTTAAAGAAGATTTATTTCTAAACAATTTTAAACAAGACTAACTCTAAACTCTGGGTGATGAATGGATCTTGGTGTGAATGAGACGTGAGATGAATGGTGTATGTGTGAGTGATGTTGTCATCAGAACTCTCGTATCCGGAGAAGCAAGTCTGAGTGGGACATGATGTTTTGCACTTAAGCTATGATCGGAGTTTCATAAACACAGGAGATGCCATTTTGTCGCTCCACACATACCCTTAGGATGAGACCTCCGTACAGATCCAGAATGCCAGGTCCTCGCACCCCCCTTAGGTACCGGAGCCGATGAAACAGCGTCAGCAATACAACAGACTAGTCTTTGGATTTTCTCCAGGTAAAAAGCGACAGTTGGTTGACAGTGTCAGATGGACCCTGAGGGTCAGTGAGTTCAGCTTTTATTCTGAAAGGAACCGTTGCTTGGTTGGTAAAGTGCAACAGAATTTATCCAGCTTGTTAGTTCTTTGCTTATAGAGGAAGTCCGGGTGGCCGGTCCGACACTTCTCTTAGAATGCGGTGAACTGGCTTAAGATGGCGTAGGACTGGTTTTATTAATCTGGATGTTTTGATTTATGGTCGAATCAGAGTTTGACAGATTTATAAACACCACAGAGACTATGCCACGCTTCAGAAAGGAAGGTTCCGATTGGATGAGAAAAATAAAATGTGTCTTGTGACTTACAGTACGTGTATCAGTATGTCTAGTGCAGCTAGATTAAAGTCTTATAACTTATTAAAATTGATCATAACCATTGTCATTTCACAGATTGGTTCACATCTTGTTATTGGACTAACACTTTGTTTGATTAGCTTTATCAAAATAGAGTTCTTTGATTTATTAAAAAGAAAGAGTTTGTCTTCTTTCTTATGAGCTGGAAACAGTTTTAGATGCAAATGCATGACCTTGAGGCCAGGGTATCCGCGGGTCCTTAAAAAGTCTTCAGATTTGCTTTTCCAAATTTAAGGCCTTAAAAATCCTTAAAAATAACAAATAGTCCTTAAATACAGTTTGCAAAGGTCTTAATGTCCAAAGACCCATTAAATAAGATTATTTTATTTCTATAAAATTTTCATAAATTTCTAGTTGGTGTTCAGCATTTTTTGTGTATGATATTGACATAAGCGGAACCATACACATTCAGTTGGTTGTGAAAGTGGGCTATTTTTAGATGAGCACATTAGCTGGTTAAGCTAGTGGGAGCTTGCACCATGGAGAAGTGAAAGTTTAATGGTAACTGGATGGCTTATCCCACGTTGGCGACGTGGTTAGCCCCGGTTCCAGGCAATTAGCTGGAAATTATAGCTTAAATTTGATTTTAAAAAATTGCTTAAATTTGGTCAAAATGGCCTTAAAAATGGTCTTAAAAAGTGTTAAGTTTGGCTCCCTTAAACCTGCAGATACCCTGTGAGGCAGTCTCATGCAGATTAGTTCTTCCTGAGGAGAGAGGGTAAATAACTTTCAGTGGACTAGCTACTTCATCACGTTACTCAATCAATCAAATCTTTGTTTATATATAGCGCCTTCCACAACCCTATTTGGGTGCCTAAGGCGCTGGAACACATCACATTCGTATAAGAAATTTTATATTTATATTACTTGTCTTTGTGTGTGCGTGTGTGTGTGTCTGCTCTGTCTTCTCGATCCCCAGTGAGTCGTGGAGGATGGCTGCTTATACTGAGCCAGGATCCTCTGGAGGTTTCTTCCTGTTAAAAGGGAGTTTTCCTCTCCACTGTCGCTTTATGCTTGCTTAGTATGAGGATTGCTGTATAGTCACTGACACTAGTCAGTGACTTGATGCAATTTGCTGGGTTCCTTGTATAGGAAACATTATTTCTGATTGGCTTAATGAACTGACCTGAATTGGAATGTTTATTATGTGAAGTGCCTTGAGACGACTCTTGTCGTGATTTGGCGCTATATAAATAAACTTGAATTGAATCATAGAAAGACATACAATCATGAAAAGATAAGTTAAATGGCCTGTATTTGTATAGCGCCTTCTTAGGGTTCTACAACCCTAAGGCGCTTCACAACACAATCAGTCATTCACACGCTGGTAGGGATGAACTACAATGTAGCTACAGCTGCCCTGGGGCGCACTGACAGAGGCGAGGCTGCCGAGCACTGGCACCACCAGTCCCTCTGACCACACCCAAAGTTAAAACACCGAAAATAAAGCGTGGAGCATAAGACAAAGGAATAAAACAATGAATTAAAGCGAATTTACAAGAAATAAAATAGCAATTTAAAACAAGAATTAAAAATAACATAAAAGCAAGCCGACTTCAAACATGTTCTGGAAACGCTCAACCAAAAAAGTTAGTTTTCAGTCGACTCTTGAAGATCGGCAAAGAGGTAGACAGCCTAATTGCAGGTGGCAGCTGGTTCCACAGTGATGGGGCTAGAACCGAGAAAGCCCGGCCCCCATGAGGTCGACACTTAGCGCAAGGGACTACAAGGAGGCCCTGATCAGAAGAGCGCAGAGAGTGTGAAGGCAAATATCTTTTCAGGAGCGCCGCTAAGTACGGAGGGGCCTCTCCCAAATTAAAGATTCATTTATTCATTCATTCATTTATATAAACCTTCACTCGGGAGTCACAGCTCATGATGCTGTCAAAATGATGATTGTAAAAAAAACACGCTGTAGAGAGAAATTTAATAGAATTTTATATTTTTATCTGCAGTTTAGGAGCTAGCTACTGTTTATGTCACAGTGGAGGTTTTAAAAACTGTCTGCGTCAAACCGACGCCGTGGACTTTAAGATGCATTAAACCGACGCCGTGGACCTTAAGATTAGAAGTTCACTAACTCGTTTCTCCATTTTGGATTTTTTCATCACCGTTTCAAAACGACATTCTGTGTGAATTTTATTAAATGAATTGAAAACAGAACTTTGAAATATCCTGTTTAATAGGCTTAATGAATACAAGGCAAAAATGTAGTTTCATTGTTCTCAAAAGATTTTGTGTTTTAGTTCCTTTATGAAGCGTTTGGACCATACTTGCTTTTCTTGTTGTTTTAAGAACTTTTTTCATACAGAACCTTTTTAATAGCTTTAAGGCTTTTTTCCACTATCCAAACTTTGCATAGCCTAATACAATAACCTAAAAGTTATCTTAGTAACTTCCTGTTCCTACATAACAGAATTTTTACAGCAACATCAACGTATTCATTTTGAACTATTTTTTATTTGTTACTGAATCAGTCAACCATCCCTCCATTTTCATCCGCTTATCCAGAGTCGGGTCACGGGGGCAGTAGCCTAAGGCGAGAGGCCCAGACTTCCCTCTCCCCAGCCACTTGGGCCAGCTCCTCTGGGGAATCCCAAGGTGTACCCTGGCCAGGTGAGAGGCATAGTCCCTCCACCGTGTCCTGGGTCTACCTTTAGGTCTCCTCCTGGTTGGACTTGCCCAGAAAACCTCACCAGGGAGGCGTCCAGGAGGCATCCTGACCAGATGCCTGAGCCACCTCAACTGGCTCCTCTCGATGTGGAGGAGCAGCGGGTCTACTCTGAACCTCTCCCGGATGCCCAAGCTTCTCACTCTATCTCTAACTATCTCTAAGCGAGAGCCCAGCCACTCTTCAGAGAAAACTCATTTCGGCCGCTTGTATCCGCAATCTCGTTCTTTCGGTCACTACCCAAAGCTCATGACCATAGGTGAGGGTAGGAACGTAGATCGACCGGTAAATCGAGAGCTTCGCCTTCTGACTCGGCTCTCTCTTCACCACGACAGACCGGTACAACGCCCGCATCACTGCAGATGCAGCACCAATCCGCTTATCGATCTCACGCTCCAGCTTTCCCTCACTCGTGAACAAGACCCAGAGATACTTAAACTCCTCCACTTGAGGAGTCAACCATACTATTCCAATTTAAAACATTTAAGAATATAACCAACTACTTATGCTAACATGCTAATGCTAACGTATTTCCACAGCTGGTGTTTAACCCAATCACCAGCTCACAGTTGTGTTAAAGCTAAAAATGATCCCCCAGTAAACACGTTTTTATTTTTTATGAAAACACACTAAAGTTGAAAGGCTCAGTGTGTCGTGTCTAAAAGGCCCGGGCAGAAACATGTTCTCCATTCTCAATCTTTCTGTTAAATATCTTTCTGTTCTGTGATCTCCGCTTGGACAGATAATTAACACGTTCAGATTTTTTCCGATTACTCGGTTATTTCTGCTGATGGGATTTTATTTGCTCCAACACATTTTTTTTATTTTAGTTATTCCCACTTGAACAAATCTCTAAACAACAAAACCAACAGGGAATCATTTACACTAAAAGCAGGAAAAAGCTGCGAATCTAGCTGCTAATAAGTCAGTCTTATTTGTTTTTATTTACATTTTAAAAGTTCTTAAAGGAACTGAAGGAATCTGAGTGGTTAGGTTTTTGTTCTGTGTTTGCAGGGCGTGACGCTGACGGACCTGAAAGAAGCAGAAAAAAACGTCAGTAAAGCTATTGAAACTCTAGCTCGGAACATCCAGACTGTGAGCCCCATCGTCACCTTCACACCTGCTGAGAGAGGTGAGTTAGGACGGGACTGGGTTCAGGCTCTTTATGGTTCCGCTATGATTCAGAGGGTTTCGATATGATTATAGAACAACTATCGATGCATCTTTCTACCACCTCACCTACTCTTGAGTGACTTTGTTGCTTTCAAAGTTTTTTTATGACACAAAACTAAATTACTTCCAATAATTTGTTATCAATAAAACAAAAATAAATAATCTCTAGGTTAAAAATGAGTTCACTGAACTTAAATCACCTTTTTCATACAAAAAGGTTTTATGATTCACTTGTTTTTGTTTAAAGATACAATGGCCTATCTGCAAAATAAACTGGATTGAAAAAAATGTCATGCCTCTTAACAATGTTGTAACGTTGTATAGCTATTAATGTATTGTAGAGATAAAAAAAACGAACAAAAAAGTAATGAATTGGTTCCCGAGCATTTGTCTAAAACCTTAGCTCAGTAGCGGTTTTAGGCACGGGCAGACAGGGCAATTGCCCGGGGCGGCATTTTTTCATGACACAAAAGGGGCGCACAGGCGCGGAGTAAAAAAAAAAAAGGAAATCTGCGCCGCACCGAGGTTTTCTATTATCTGTCATATGACAGTGTCTGGATTGGAAACAGCAAGTTGGCGCCCCCTGCAGCTGCAGGCACTCCTGCTGACTGAGAACGTTCACGTGCACCGTGTGTCTGAAGAACAGGAAGGGGAGGGGTGCGGCGGGGGAATTCACCTCTGCGTCTTTCCCAAATGAAATGAGCGTGCAGGGGCTGAATCAACTGTATTAACATGGCTAAAGTCAATCACATCTTAACGTTCTTCCATATTTCATTCATAATATCATAAACACAGGCCTATCATTCTTTCAGGTTTCTCTGAATTGTGTGAAATGGCCGAATAAAAAAAGGAAAAACAAAACGATTTTGTGGTCACCCCCCCATCAACGTCAAATTGTTTAGTCCTGACTAAAGGAAACGAGTCAGGAGCCAAACAGAAGAGATGAACATAAAAAGGCTAAAACCACCAGGTGCCCCATTCAGGGGGAAAAAAAAGAAAAAAGAGGAGAAAGATAAAGGTATGTAGCTCTCATGATGCATGTTTTCAATTTTTTGAACCAGTTAACTGGGATTTTAACGGTTAAATGCGGTCAACTAATTGCTAACAGAGCTAATAGGGCTGAAATATTGTAACGAATATTCAAATGGTTCGAAAAAATTCCTTGAATCGTTTTTTACTGATTCAAACTAGGATTTGTTAAATGCTCACTGCAGCCTGTGGCCTGCCTGAACAACAACAAACACATGTTGATCATGTTCACATAATAATAAATAAAACAATTCTACAAGCAGAAGAAAACTCCCCAGTCACCACTAACTATCCTGTTTATTTATTGCAGATGGCTGCACTGATTATTTTTTACCTGATTTGTTCTGTAAAAGTTGGCATTTTTGATGGTCTACAGTTTTTTATGTCAGTTTAAATTACAATTTCAGAGGCAATTCTAAAATATTATGGATCATGAGATCTATTGGAGATCTACCCCAACTTTTGGACTGCCAGTCACTGTGGCTCAAGCTGAGAGAAGCTTTTCAAAACTTGATCAAGTCATACCTGAGGTCACCTATGTTTCAGGGGCGGCTCACTAACCTGGCTCTGATTAGTATCAATCACTCAGTAGGGGAGCAGATTTCATATGATGACATTATCAAAAGGGGGCCTCGCCCGGGGAGTAATTCGATGTAGAACCGCCACTGCCTTAGCTAATAACACGACTCGGTCCAAAACCAACAATTGGACCATCTGGTTGTTGGTCTCGCCGAATCCTTCCTTCATTACACACTCAACAGAACACCACTGGTGTGGGAGGTTCTCCACTCAATAATATTAGAGAAGGAGAAACCGACGGCTGCTACCACTTCAACTTTAGGGCAAACTACCAGAACTAGGGCAAACTACCAGAGTCCCAAAAAGATAAACACCATTTGAAGTTTGGACAAGAAAAGACATTTGGACGTAGAAAACGGTGACTGGTGTTTAGCGCTCTCTTGTTTCCTCTGGCGGTGCAGGTTCTGGTATCAGGTGGACGTGGCCATGGGTTTGTGTTCAAAAGTTAGCTTGTTCTGTAGATTTTCTATTGCAGCTTTAATTTAAAGATTATTTAATGTTTTGGGTTCATTGCAATCCAGTTAAGCCCCAGTTTGGTTCTAACTCCAGTCAGAGCTGGTTTCTACTGACAAACAAAACCTTGTTTAAATTGTTATAATCCCATACAGGATTAAAATCTGTCCAAACTGATAAACACTAAAAGCTCTCACAGAGGAAACGGAGTTCTTGCAAACAACTTTAAAAGTTCCTCAGAGATCAACCACCCATATAATCCTGGACAGATTAATCTTTCATGCGTTAATCTGCCTCGGTTCTTTCAACTAAAGCGGTGAGGGAGAGACATACTGGAGGAGGAGGAACAACTCCATGTTTATCACACACAGATAGAACCACAGACACCCCATGGATCGGGGCTTCTTATTGGACCTGACGTAGCAGCGGGCCGCCATCTTGGATGGGTCCCCATTCAACCTCATTGCATTTATTTCTACTGAAGGTGCCTACCTGTCTAAAAGACATAAAACACATTTTACTATGCTTTTCATATAGTATGGCATGTTAGTTAAAAATATTTCATAAAATAATTTCAAATATAAAATCCCAACAGGTAGGCTAGAAAAGTCAATAATAATCCCACGAGATTTGTTTTTAATATTGCAATAATTGTTGCAACCATAGGCTGAACAAAAAACGGGCATAGTTGCTCACTCTGCATTGACTCAAGTTGAGTTTGGAGAGTGAGGAACATCCAATTACGCTCTCCAGCACCCAATAGTGTGTTTAAGTATTCATGTCTATGGGTAGAACTTCTCTCTGTTATGTGCTCCTCAAATGGTCCAGATGCTGCACTGTCATGTTTTTGCTCTGCTTTTTATATTCTTTATAACATTAGATTAATTTTGAACATTTTCCATTGCATCGCATAAAATATTATATCCCTACTGTTTCTGGTTTACAAACATCATTCGCTCTGGTCAACAAGTTATTTATTTATTAATTTTTTTATTTACATATGACTCGTAATGTCTAGTTTCTGCTCACAACCTGGACTGAAGTAATAAAGTACAAAACGGTCAAACGTTATGAACCTGTTATTTCTTGGTTTCACCAACAAAGTTGGATGTTTTTTTAAAGAGATTCTAATGTTGCTCCTCAACAGGAAACATATTCTTTCATTTTGACTTGTTTAGTTTAAGTGTTTTTCTTTTAAAGAATATTTAAGTATCAAATGTTTATTTTTTTATAAACTAGTAAAAGTCTTTGTAGTCCACTTTTGTTTATGCTGAAATGCATTTAGCATATATTTAAATATTGTACGATCTAATGTGTTTGAACTGTTTTTAAGTGTAACCTTTATTATTATTCAGACTTCCCGTTAACAAGCCTCACTCCTTTCTAAAAAAACATGACATAATGAGCGAGCTGTGAGGTTGTTTGAGGGTGGAAATGGTTTTTTTCTCACCTCTGCTGAGGGCTTTTGCTGCTGCTGCTGGTCAGTGGTTTTCAGATCGCTGCTCGAAAAACTCCACCTTAGTTTATCAGTTTTAGTTCGGTGGGAACTAAAGCATGTGGCAGATTAAAACGACCTCCTCCACTTCAGGGGACTTTATGGTTGTGGTTGGTTTAAAGGGTTCATCCATGTTTTTATTTAAAGTAAAGTAGGAAGAGTAAACAGACATTTGTTGCTCTGTTTTGTTTTGCTGCCTGCTTCTTACTGTAGTTTTATCTTATTGTGTGTGTAGAAAAGATACCAAACTTTATTTTTTTGTCTATTTTTATTTATTTTTATCAGAGCAGGCACATTCTGATGGCTGAAGTAGGAAAATAACCTAAAAGAACATTTGTTAAAAACAATTAGTGCAGCAGCACAGAGCGTACAGACCTTTGCCTCTTAAAGCACTTGCTGCGCTGCATACTTGTCCAGACTTGTAACGTCTTCATGGATTCGCCTTTGAGATGAAACCAAGTCCCTTTAACTGATTCTGCACTGCTGAGGTTTGATGAAATATTTCATCAAGAACAACCACGATACACTTTCTGCTGGACTGGAGCAGAGATTCAGGTCATTCTCTCACTCAGCTCTACAACCCCGTTCAGTCCAAAAGCATCACAAACATCCCGAAGTTTGGTTCTGGGTCAGATGTTCTGAAGAGTTTTTTTTTATTATTATGAATTAATATTAATGTTATGCTGAAACTGAGTCTTTTAACTGAGCATAATTTACACGGTGTGGGTTTGTGATATTTGTGCAACGTTGTGTTTTTTTGGTTTTTTTTTTTTCCTGTTGCAACATTTTCAGTGACCTCTGTTGCACAGGAGCTATGTACCGGATGTGTTGCACCACCTTGTAATAAGCAAGTCAGCCTCTAAACTTAAACCTGGTGTGTTGATGAGCTCCTAAACACAAAACAGGAATTTAAAATTCATCCAGTTCTTATTTATTCATATTCTTCTTCCAAGCAGCCAAACATCCTTATTACTCTTTATTTAAGGTGGTTCTGATTAATAGTTTTACAGGATTTTTGAAGGAACGGATAGGAAAATAAGTTAAAAGAGGCCGAAAAACTCCACAAAGACTCTTAAGAGCCTTCAGAAAGTCTGGATTACATGAAAATCTGGCTTCTTTTTTTCACAGCCCAAAACAAATCAGTTTCATTGTTTTTGTCTCTGTTGTGTTTATGTTAACTGATGCTGCTTTTCTAAAACCTCAGCGTTTGTTTGAGGGGCGAGTTGATGATAAACCGCTGATGTTCCTGGTTTTGGAGCAAATTTCCACTCTGGTTTAATTCTCATAGCTGTATTATTTAGTCTTGGACCCTCCTGGTTGCTTCCCTGTTTCTCTCTGTTGGTTTCAGACACCGACCCGATAAAGCAGGTGGAGTCGGATGGAGATAAACGCTTGGGAATTAATTACAGGAGGAAGCAGAGGAAGGAGAGACGCTCCACTGGCATCGTGCAGCTGGGAGAAGTAAGAAACGTCTCAAACGGTTATCAGCTGGTTTCAGCAAACACATCAGTTTATATGCAACCACATTTTAGGTCAAAGAGGTGTCAGGGCGCAGCGGAACAAGTCCTTAGAAAACAGGAACTTCTCTTAGTGGAAGTTAAAAACTCTGATGTTTCTTCTGAGGGGTTTTCACAGAGGGAGGGGCGGACTTCACCCTCTCACATTCAATAATCACTTCACTGATTTTACTCTGAAAGTCAAACGGTTGGTTCGTTTTAGCTGTTCTCAGGATTGCTTAATCTGATAATACAGATTATGTTTAGTGAAGTAAAACATCAAGACCGAGTCTTACTGGACTGGAACAGGTTATAGAGTAGAAACAAAAAAATGTTCAATTCAGTTTTTTTATATATATAAAGTCAAATCACTTTATAAAGTAAACAGTCCAACTGAAACAATTATCAGTGCATTGACCACAGTTCATTACGCCAATTAGTTAAAAGTGTTCTGTCTAAGAAAACCTGACAGACTTGTGTCCGTGTGTCGCCAAGCATGTAGTGACAATGTAGAAGGAAACTTCACATTAAAGCTGTGGAACACTGAAAAACATTTAATGATTATTTCTGATTATAATCAGTTGCTTTGAGTTTTTCATGCAGGCTGAACATGAAATAGTCTCCTACACCTATCTCCTGCATTAGCCTCTGATAGAAAATAGACGGTGAAACTCTAGGATTAGAAAAGCCTGATATGTCTACTTCACACTATCAGTTAGCATTCATGCACTCACCCATCTTGATTAGCAACGGAGAAAGCTGTTGTTGGTTTAGCATCCAGGAAACGGCAGAGAACATCTCGGCTAGTATAAGCTAACCGTTTGCATTAGCAACTCCACCACACACCTCCAGGCTTGTTATTTGTGCAGATAAAACGCCAGTCAGTGGTATTGTCACGTTGCTGTTAGCCAATCAGAGGCGAGATGTCCAAATATCAGGAAATAAGAGTCCAAAACATGCCGTTTGAAGCTACTTTCTCCTCCAGCTGACTTGTACGTCCTTATTCAGGCGTATCTGAGCTTGTCTCGCCCCCCGGACTAGGTGTTTGAAAGGTTCAATTGGCATCTGACATCTGACACTTTTTGGGACAAGTCTTGTGGAGTCCATAACCCAGTTACAGCAGTTTTTGCAAATTAACTTTATTCTCTTTTACGTTATCTAACATTTGTTACACTTTCCGACACCTGTGAGGACTTTGACTCCTCTAAGGGAAAATTTGTCACTAGGGTTGGGCATCGAGCATCGATTGGAACCGTGACCAACTGTTAGTTTTCCCTGGAATCGTTTAAAGTTTTTTATTTCAATTCTTAGTTTCGATTCCTAGAATGCCGACGGAAGAGGAATCCGTGGCCGATCTCCGTGGAAAAATAAAGGTGATCTGCAAATTGTGATCAACGCTTTTCAGAGCTGATCACACCAGCTGTCTGTGTGCAGCACCGAGTCCCCCCTCCCCCCACCCAGACATAAACAAATGCTTCTGCCGAACTTTTACTCTGTTATGTAAACTTTTAATTCCTGCAGCGTAGAGGAAACTTGTTAAAATACGTCAACACGGTGGATTTAATAGAAGCTTTAAGGAACAAACTCTGGACAGTGTGAGGCGAGTTTGTCTCACTGCAGAAATAAAAACACACACAGAGCGTCAGCAGTCAGACGCAGCCGCTCACCAACACTCGTGTGTGTGTGTGTGTGTGTGTGTGTGTGTGTGTGTGTGTGTGTGTGTGTGTGTGTGTGTGTGTGTGTGTGTGTGTGTGTGTGTGTGTGTGTGTGTGTGTGTGTGTGTGTGTGTGTGTGTGTGTGTGTGTGTGTGTGTGTGTGTGTGTGTGTGTGTGTGTGTGTGTGTGTGTGTGTGTGTGTGTGTGTGTGTGTGTGTGTGTGTGTGTGTGCGCGTGTGCGTGTGTGTGTGTGTGTGTGTGTGTGTGCGTGCGCGTGCGTGCGTGTGCGTGCGCGCGCGTCAAAGGCTGAACAATAACCTGTAGAATAATTAAAGTCATCATGCTAGAGCAGCTTTCTCTGTGGTGGACCACACCAGCTTCTGCCACAATAAATAATTTTAATAACAATAATAAATGACACACAAAGTTGTGAACATTTTAATTTCCTTTCTGAACTATTTCTGTTGAGAGTTTTAATGTTTAAAATATGTTAGATTGTTACTGACAGCAGCTAAATTTAAGTTTCACTTTCTTTTCTGACTGAATGCTGCTGCAGCATGGAGGTGTAGTTGTAGTCATCCTGGACGTGATCATCCTGAGAGTTTTAGCTGGAAACAGCTGGACGTTCCTGGATATGTTGGAGACATTTAGCCTCTCATCCCAGAGGCTTCTTCCAGACTTTGGTTGTGGTCAGAAACAAACACCCTGGTTGTGCTGCAAGTCTTTTTCTTTTTTTCTCCAAAACATGTTTCTGTCTAAATGAAGGTGATGTTGTTGTTCATAGAATTAAAATTCATGTTGAAGTTAAGATTATTTCATCAAGTAGGACCTGTGGTTAGCTGGCTCATTTAAAACATGTCATGTCTTGAAAGAATCGGAATTGGGAATCGATAGGAACCGGAATCGAAACGAGGAATTAAAATCGGAATCGTTCAAAATCAAACGATTCCCAACCCTATTTGTCACGTAGTTTTATTGAAAATGTTCCAAACTTCAGCAGTGTGTTAACACACCTTGTGAACACTTGACATATTGAAAACTTGCTTGTGAACGCAGCTCAGTGAGAAACCAGTACATCCAGGAACGTTTGTCTTTTGGGAGTGTGTAAATTAAATAAACAAAAAACTCAAGGTGGCTTAGCTTATTTAAATGCTCTAAATTAAAATCTGGTGGTGGAAAATTGTGCATGACCTCCTTTTTACAGAGAAGTGCCGCAGAAGAGCTTGCTGCATGTTTTAATCACCAGTTTACTCTAAAATATCAAATCTGCGGCAGAAAATTGTTTCCACCTGAAAGCTTCCTGAGTTTCAGCTCGATCGATGATGAGATGTATGTTGTTGATGACCTCTCAGGTTGAACCCTCGTGTTTTTCAGAACGACGACGTTGACACTCAACTAGAAGATGCAAACGGCCACAGCACTGAGTGAGTCTGAGTTAATGTAGAAACTGATGTTTTATCAGTGGAAAATCTGGGATTTCATTTGATATTTTATGCTAAATGTAAAAACAGGTTCCTGAAGGCTTGATTTGAAGTCTTGAGATATTTTTCCTTTTTTCTGGATTCATAGAATTTCTTTGAGCTTTCTCATTTTTGGTCCAGTTCTCGTAGCCGAGTGTCAGTCCTGTAAAAGCAATCGGTGTTTAAAGGCTTTCAGAAACAACCAGTGTGACTAAATCCTCGTCTGTCATTTTTTAGGTGTTTGTCATAGATTTAACTAACACAGGAATCTTAACTGATTCATCAGGGTCCAAAGTGAAAGATTTTGTCCAAGTCAAGGGCCGATTATTGGAGAAGGAAGACATGAATTTGCCCTAATTTTCAGGTGATTTTTAAAGTTTAGAATTGGGGAAAACTTGGGAGGATATTATACTTTTAAAACTAACTGTCACTCCTTCCCGTCTCAGCAGATTTTACTCAGATGTGTCACACATATTTTAGAAGCTTCTCCTGTGGGTTTTAGCTCATGTGGCTACATCAGATCTAAATGTGGTTTACCTGAATCTTAACAGCTTCTTCCCCGTTTCTTCTTCAGTGTGAATCAACTGGAGGACCCGTCTGCAGACTACAAGAAGGTATGTGTCTGACTCTGCCTCTGCACATACCTGAGAAACACACCTGAGGGCTGAATGTGAACACAGTCAGATAAATGCAGGACAGGAGTGATGCTCAGCAGGCGGTTTGCTTCAACAAGAAAACGCACAGAAGGCTTATTAACTGTCATTAAATATTGTCATAACATGCCTGTGGTTGTGTCTCCATCTAGTTGTACATCAAGGTTCTGCAGAAGAACTTGTCTCTGAATGAGAAACTGCAGGAGATGGAGCTTCAGCTCAGTCAGAACAAAGTGGAGCTGGAGAGACTTCGACAGGTTGGGAAGGTTTGCTGCTGCTTCTGACCTTTACGTGCGTGCGTCCGTGCGTGTGTGCGTGCGTGCGTGCGTGCGTGTGTCAGAGATGGCACATTACAGGCTACATAATACTACTTTGCAACATCTTCATTGAGCTGCGTTCGGAGACGAGGAGGAGATCCGTCCAAACTGTCTCTCTGCACTCATTAAAATGATGGAATACATAAACTGTGAACCTTTGAATATGATGCATATCAGACCAGTAAATCTCTAAATGTTTAGCAATTTCTCAGCATATTTAATTATAATAATTCTTATATATGCTGGTGAAGTTTCGTGGTAATTCTCAGTCTCATGTTTACGGCAGGTTTTATGTTGGGATGTATTTCAGCCTTGTGATGAACCCATGGGAGTCTAGAGGTGTATTTCACCCATTCTGATGTCTGATTCTGTGTAGAGCTTCCTGAAGCGTCTCTGTTTAGAGATATGAGGTTTATGTCCTATAGGACTGACAAGCTAATGGCTAGTTTGAGCTAAACCAAGACCAAAGTGATACAAAACATTTTCATGGAGTTCATTGTTCTAAATCACTCTCACATAAAGCTGTTTCAGCAGTTTTATTCTTAGCAACGGTGGCAGAGGAGTTAAGCTAATCCTGCTGTTCTCTATAGCAAACTGGACCAAAGCACTCGATGGAAGTGAGGCAAAAGCAGTCTGCCTTGGAGTGGTTCGCACACACCAGAGATTGTTGCTGGGACATGGCCATCAGACAAATCGTAGTCTTTTAGCCATAGCTGTAATCCTAGTCTCCTCTCCTTTGATTCATTCATTATCTTTCATTTATCTGGAGTCGGGTTATAGGCAGCTGCAAAGACCAGATTTACCTCTCCCCAGCCACTTGGACCAGCACCTCTCTGGGAATCTAGCTGAGAAACGTCCTTCCTGCGTGTCTTTGCTCCACGTCTCTGCAAACGGAGCGGATACTTTGAGGAACTGCTATTTTAAAGCTTGGTTTATGCTTGACGCATTCACTTTCCGCTTGGTGATGCGGCTCGCGGATGGAACGCGCTTCACAACTTGCAGCGTTTATGGTTCGTGCGGCTCGTCTCTGCGGTGAGCCAACATTCTCCCAAACTGTAGGGGGCAGCATGGAGCTCTACAGCATGCATCCAACACTACACCATAGCAGAAGTAGAAATGACTTTACAACATGGCATTCCAGCATTTTTAACAGCGTCCTCGTCTTTTCCGACAGTGCGAGTTATTTCTCTCCAAGAATTATTAACAACATGTTGATCACGGTGATCTCTGAGAGCTGAATCATACAAATGTCTGTATTTACCAACCTCTGCCATACTAGTTCTTGCCGGTCCGCTATGTTTATCTGCGTCCGACCATCCGCGTGGTTAGAAATTTTCCTAGGTGCGCGTTGTGGAAATTTTGGGCCGAGTAGAGACGCGGTGGAGAGCCGCGGTTGTCAAAATGACGCAACTTTTCCGCGCGGAGCCGTGCGGACCTCGCAGACGCGTCAAGCATAAACCAACCTTAAACCTTTCAGAGCAATGATTGGCCCATATGATTAAGATGTTACTTAGGCACTGTGGAGACATCATTTGTTCTGAAACATAAGTTATTGTCTTGAGACATTTTATCACAAAATACTAAAGTGATATTAAAATAGATCAATGATTAAACTAACAAATAAATAAGCATTAATAACGTTACTTTTATCAGTAACGATGGCTGCTGTGTGTCTTTTCCTCTCAGCTTTCTGTGCTTCCTGTTACATTAGTTTGTCTTAAACTTGTGAACGAACCTATTTCCTGTTTGTCTGTTTGCAGAGTCAGGAGAGCAGCACAGACAGACCGGCTCTGCTCGAGCTGGAGAGATTTGTAAGTTCAAACTGTCTCGGCTTTTACTGCAAACTCCAGTTTTGCGAGGCGCTGAAATTCACACCTGAGGTGCTTGTAATGCCTCGGGGGTGAACCAAGCGCTGACGTGTGAGAACTTTGCGGTTCCGCAGCAGAACAGGTCTGAGTTTATTAGTTTCTGTTCTGGTTCCCAGGAGAAGTTGTCCCTCCAGAGGAAAGCGTTGGAACTGGAGGACGAGCTGAAGGTATGTCAGAAACGATAACTGATTTAAATGAAAACTAAAACGCTTTTGTGTTTCAGGGTAAAAATGTGAACGTGTTGCAAAAACAAAATGCTGGCAGGACAAACACCCATCAGCTGTTTTGGGTCTGAACTAGCTGGAGATGACACCAAGGACGTAATTTTCACTTTAGAAGTGGGGGGGACACGGGGGGGGGGGGTATCTTTATAATATGTTCTAATAGGAAACCGGCTTCAACACAAACGGTTGCTTTCCGCTTGGTCCTACAGCTCAACCAGTGTCAATTTAATATAGCGTAATATTGTTTTTGGATGGTAAAAAGTGCAGGGGTCAAAACTTGACTTTGGAAAAAGTGGGGGGGACATGTCCCCCCTGTCCCCCCCCCCCAAAATTACGTCCATGGATGACACTTTTATCCATGATGTTGATGTAGACTTACGAAACGCAGACATGTTCACCTGAGAGTGTAAAACAAACTGAATGTGTTCGATATAAAACAAGGAAAAGCATCAAGTTAACAGCAGCGTAGAGCTTCTGTGTTCTGCTTTTCAGACTCATAATTGTTTATTTACAAGAACTAATAAAGTTTTTTTCACATGATCTTCCTAAACCATTCTGTTCGTTGTAAATTAATCGTAGCATCAAACACGTCACATTTTAGCTGAGCAGCTATAAAACTGAATGAGTTTTAGCCATTTGCTGAATTTGATCTGCTGATTTTCATCCAGTGATGGGTAAACAATGACTGTGTGCAAATGCAGAGGCAGCATCAACCCTTCCTACCCAGTCCACGTGGGCTGAGTCCTCCACAACAGACTCATCGGCTGTTGATTAGGACGGCTTAGCATTCATATTTATTCACACCTCTACCTCGTTATATATTCTGTCGCCTTGCAACCGTGACAGCACTAAACACAATTTAAAACTAAAGTCAACAGCAATACATGAAGAGGTGTGAGAACTGCATTACGAGCTCATTTGTGAGTATTTAAATATATAAGGAGCCCAGAAGATTGCATCGAGTCACTGACTTGTGTCAGAGACTTTACAGTAGGGCTGGGCAATAAATTGAAAATGTATCATTATTGAAAATTTTGACTCTTATCAAGATAATTCTTCCCATGTCAGTAAATTTGATAATAAAAAAACGAAAAGATGTGTGTTGGTTGGCAACATTCATGTCCCTTTAAGAAGCTGTACCACATTAAGTCACATACAGTTGTGACTCAAGTAATACATGTGACAGCCTCATCTAGTGGACAACTTTTGTTTCTGTGCATACCTGTAGTTACCATCTATTGTCATCAAGGTGAAGTCCTCAGTATATCGTGATATTGATTTTTAGGCCGTATCGCCCAGCCCTACATACTCAATCCTCATATTAAGCAAGCATGTAGTGACAGTGGAGAGGAATACTCCCTTTTAACAGGAAGAAACTTCCAGAGGATCCTGGCTCAGTATAAGCAGCCGTCCGCCACGACTCACTGGGGATTAAGAAGACAGAGCTCAGACTCGCAATCAAACTTAAAATGCAACCCCTGAATTCAGACGCCTCCAAAACTCTCCCACCTGTCTCCTTTCAGCTGTGGATGTTTAAAATAATTTGGCAACGCCACAGATTGTTTGAGATCTTAAAACGATGCTGTTTCACCGTGTGCCCGCAGGTTCTGGGGGACCTCAGAGCAGACAACCAGAGGCTGAAGGACGAGAACGCCGCCCTCATCCGAGTTATCAGCAAACTGTCCAGATGAGCCTGGAAAACCCTGGAGACACAAAGTATTACACGATGTATCAGTCAGCCACTCGGAGGACACGGACCACTAAAGGGAGACACAGCATCAAACTGATTTCAGGGTTCTTGTCTGCACTTGGGCCTTGTTAATGTTTTTGTTTTGGGCAGATCTACTGTATAACACGCTGACCTGCATATCTCACATGGACCGACGGGATGTTCACATCCACTTTTATATTACGTTTTTACTGTTGTATTTTTTTAACTGGAATATTTTAATGTGCTTTGCTTCAGTGATCCTTTGTTTAGAGGCTTTAAGCCTCCCCGTAAGAAGGGGAGGAATTTAAAAAAACAAATGCCAGATTTTAATGTGCCAAAAGGAAAAAGAAAGGTTGGTTTCAGTTTTTGCACATCCTTCAAGTCAAAGCATCAAATCTTTCTCAGGATGAGTCTTTACTGGTTTTATCTGGCTGCTGCTGATGGTGATGATGGTGGTGGACCAAACCTGCTCATTTCTCCTCAAACCTGTAAATGTGCATTTCACGTGTTTACGAGGGCCGCCTGTGGGACGCGGTGGAGTTCAGGTGCGTTCAGAGTCTGTTGTGAATCAGAGACGTTTTGGGTGCTAATAATGTCAGCTTAGAGGAAATGTTACAAGTGAGACCTGATTGGACTTCAGTGCTGCACATTACTAGGAACCTTTCTGCTGTGTTGTCCCAACGCTTCCCTACAGTAAAGAATTCATCCTGTGACGAACGACCAGATGGGTCATACTCTGAATGTTTACTTCAGTATGAGACAGAAATGCATGTCGAACTGTATTTTGATGCTGTGCCTTTGGATAAACATTTGTAAGTAATATTTCTATTTGCTTTGGCAGTGTACATTGTTGAGTAAATACAATACGGGCATAAATTGTTACAAGTCTGTTCTTTTTTACAGTTTTATTTTGCTATTATAATCTATCCATCGCTGGAGCGGTTCGCAGCCGAGTGTGAAGCAGCTGGGATGAGAATCAGCTCCTCTAAATCTGAGACCATGGTCTTGATTCAGAAAAGGGTAGAATGCCTTCTCCGGGTCAGGGATGAGGTCCTGCCCCAAGTGGAGGAGTTCAAGTATTTCGGGGTCTTGTTCACGAGTGAGGGAAAACTGGAGCGTGAGATCGACAGGCGGATTGGTGCTGCATCTGCAGTGATGCGGGCGTTGTACCGGTCTGTCGTGGTGAAGAGGGAGCTGAGTCAGAAGGTGAAGCTCTCGATTTACCGGTCGATCTACGTTCCTACCCTCACCTATGGTCACGAGCTTTGGGTAGTGACCGAAAGAATGAGATCGCGGATACAAGCGGCCGAAATTAGTTTTCTCCGAAGAGTGGCTGGGCTCTCGCTTAGAGATAGGGTGAGAAGCTCGGTCATCCGGGAGGGGCTCGGAGTAGATTCGCTGCTCCTCCACATCGGGAGAAGCCAGTTGAGGTGGCTCAGGCATCTGGTCAGGATGCCTCCTGGACGCCTCCCTGGTGAGGTTTTCTGGGCACGTCCAACCGGGAGGAGACCTAAAGGTAGACCCAGGACACGGTGGAGGGACTGTGTTTCTCAGCAGGTCAGGGAACATGCCTTAAGCCGGGCGTACACTGTGCAACTTTTTCACTTTTTTGAGCCGATTTTCCAGTCGTGCGAGGATCCACGACATTGGGGCGAGTTTTGCGCCGAGCGGTCGTGTAGTGTACAGGGGGTTACGAGAGGCTATTAACACCACGTGACCAGCTGCCGATCAGCAATCGTGAGGTTGCATGGACTTTTGGCGTGTTTAATATTTTGCTCGTCCCTCGTGAGGGTATCGCACTGTTGAAGCGGCGCTGCGACCCAAAATGTATCCGATCCGCTCACGGCGCATGCGCAATCCTGCATCAACGCCGCTCGCCCGCTATTTCCCTAATAACACACGCTGTTCGTTTTAATTTCTACACATTTTTTTTTTTACTCACAAAGATTGTTAAGAAAGCGTGTTTGTTGTGTTCTTGTCAAATTAAACTGATCACAAAACACAGATTTACTTTCTTTATTTCGTTTTCCTCATCCAACCCCCATAAATCCCTGTGTGTCCTCCTGCAGCACTCCCGAAGGACAACAGGCAAAACAAGACAAAAAAGTCTAACGTGTTGTGTAAAAACAGCTATTTTTAGCATATTTTAGGGCCGTTGTGTTGCTACCAGACGTACAGTGTGAGCAGTCAGGTCGCATCCGAGAACTGGGTCGTACAGTGTGAGCGTCTGGCTCGTGAGATCTGCTCTGAGAGGAAGTCGTACAGTTTGAGCTGAAGCTGAGTGCTACGAGTGAAAAAGTCGCACAGTGTACGCCCGGCTTTAGGAGAGCTGGCCCAAGTGGCTGGGGAGAGGGAAGTCTGGGCCGCTCACCTTAGGCTACTGCCCCCGCGACCCGACTCCGGATAAGCGGATGAAAATGGATGGATGGATGGAATCCATCAACTAGGGAAAGCTGATAAATAACTGGAGGAAATTTGAAAAAAAATTGATTTAATTATTCTCTATTCATCCATCCATTTTCTTCCATTTATCCAGATACGGGTTGCGGGGGCAGCAGCCTAAGCTGAGAGGCCCAGACTTCCCTCTCCAGCATTCACACTAGCTGTTGTGCATTGCAGATCTGGAGCTCCAGAAAGTTTCCACATGGACGCCACATGAGATGATTGTCGTGGATGAATGGCACAAAAATGGGCCTCAGGATCTCATCACAGTACCTCTGTGCATTCAAAATACCACCTGTGTTCATATGCTGATGAAGGTTCTCAGTCATCCAGGTCAGGGTAATCCAAAATTATCCCTTTTGGATGCACCTGTGTTCACTGTCCATAACATATGCCTGCCCATACCAGTACCCCACCACCACCATGGGCCACTTGTTCCACAACGTTGACATCAGCAAACTGCTCACCCACTTGGCGCCACACACGCAGTCTGCCATCTCCCCTAAACAGTGAAAACCGTGACTCACCTGTGAACAGAATGCCTTTCCAACATGCCAGACGCCATAGAATACGAGTGTTTGCCTGCTCAAGTCGGTTACGATGACGGACTGCAATCAGGTCCAGGCTCCAATGAGGATGACGAGCATGCAGATGGGTTTTCCTGAGATGGTTTCTGACAGTTTTGCAGAAATTCTCTGGTTATGCAAACCGATTGTTGCTGCAGCTGTCCGGGTGGCAGGTCTCCGGTGATCCTGGATGTGAACATGCTGGATGTGAAGGTCCAGGGGTCTCATTTGTCAAACATTGCGTAGAATCCTTACTAAAACCGTACTTACAGGTGCTGGCCAGTAAATTAGAATATCATCAAAAGGTTGAAAATATTTCAGTAATTCCATTCAAAACGTGAAACTTGTACATTATATTCATGCAATGCACACAGACCAATGTATTTCCGATGTTTATTACGTTTAATTTTGATATTTATAGGTGACAACCAATGAAAACATCAAATCTGGTATCTCAGAAAATTAGAATATTCTAAAGGCCAATGAAAAAATGTTTGTTTCTCTAATGTTGGCCAACTGAAAAGAATGAACATGAAAAGAATGTGCATGTATAGCACTCAATACTTAGTCGGGGCTCCTTTTGCCTCAATAACTGCAGTAATGCGGCGTGGCATGGACTCGATCAGTCTGTGGCACTGCTCAGGTGTTATGAGAGCCCAGGTTGCTCTGATAGTCGTCTTCAGCTCCTCTGCATTGTTGGGTCTAGCGTATTGCATCCTCCGCTTCACAATACCCCATAGATTTTCTATGGGGTTAAGGTCAGGCGAGTTTGCTGGCCAATCAAGGACAGGGATACCATGGTCCTTGAACCAGGTGCTGGTGGTTTTGGCACTGTGTGCAGGTGCCAAGTCCTGTTGAAAGGTGAAGTCTGCATCCCCATAAAGTTGGTCAGCAGCAGGAAGCATGAAGTGCTCTAAAACTTCCTGGTAGACGGCTGCATTGACCCTGGACCTCAGGAAACAGAGTGGGCCAACACCGGCAGATGACATGGCACCCCACACCATCACTGACGGTGGAAACTTTACACTGGACCTCATGCAACGTGGATTCTGTACTTCTCCGCTCTTCCTCCAGACTCTGGGTCCTTGATTTCCAAAGGAAATGCAGAACTTGCTTTCATCAGAAAACATAACTTTGGACCACTCAGCATCAGTCCAGTCCTTTTTGTCCTTGGCCCAGGCGAGACGCTTCTTGCGCTGTTTCATGTTCAAGAGTGGCTTGACACACGGAATGCGACACCTGAATCCCATGTCTTTCATGAGTCTCCTCGTGGTGGTTCTTGAAGCGCTGACTCCAGCTGCAGTCCACTCTTTGTGGATCTCCCCCACATTTTTGAATGGGTTTGTCGTCACAATTCTCTGCAGGGTGCGGTTATCCCTAGAGCTTGTACACTTTTTTCTACCACATTTTTTCCGTCCCTTCGCCTGTCTGTTAATGTGCTTGGACACAGAGCTCTGCGAACAGCCAGATTCTTTAGCAATCACCTTTTGTGTCTTGCCCTCCTTGTGCAAGGTGTCAATGATTGTCTTTTGGACAGCTGTTAAGTCAGAAGTCTTCCCCATGATTGTGGTGCCTTCAAAACAAGACTGAGGGACCTTTTAAAGGCCTTTGCAGGTGTTTTGAGTAAATCAGCTGATTAGAGTGGCAGCAGGTGTCTTCTATATTCAGCCTTTTCAGAATATTCTAATTTTTTGAGATACCAAATTTGGAGTTTTCATTAGTTGTCACTTATGAATATCAAATTTAAATGTAATGAACATTGGAAATACATTGGTCTGTGTGCATTGCATGAATATAATGTACAAGTTTCACGTTTTGAATGGAATTACTGAAATATTTTCAACCTTTTGATGATATTCTAATTTACTGGCCAGCACCTGTAAGCTCAGCAAAAAATATGTACTTCTGCCAAGTAGGTTTGTGATCTATCAAACATGGAGTACGCACAGCTGCACGCAATCTCCGCTTCATAAATCAGAAACTATCTAGAAATGTTCTCAGCTGCTTTTTAGTCCCATCCCGGCCTCACCACGCCCAGTTACTGCCATAAATAGTCACTGCAAAGAGCCTTGTGAATCTCATGCATATACATAAGCCGGCTGTTGCAGCGCTCCGCTAATGACGATGGTGACCGTAGATCAAGGCAGATCAAGGAAGCACAATTTCACAGAAGCAGAAATTGAGGTACTTGTGGGTGAGGTGGAGAAATTAAAGGAAGTGCTTTTGCAAAACAAATAAGAGAAAATCCACGGAGTGGCACAGCATTGCTGAAGCCGTCAATGTTGTGAATTCTTCAGAGAGATCTGTGGCGAATATAAAAAAATGGTCCAGTCGGGATTCGATCCCCAGACTACCAGGTCAAAGTCACGCGTGCTAACCAGTCACCCGAACAGAAATCTCCCTTGTCCAAGCAGCCAGGACGCATCATCAATCGAGTCACGGTGACAGGATACTCACACTGTCACAGACGCATAACATGCTGTCTCAATCGTCTCCCTGCTGATATTCTGCATTCCGTATTCTGTGCTTCAGGCTGTGTGTGTGTGTGTGTGCGCGCGCTTGTGTGCGCGTGTGGGGGGTCTTGTGTGAAAACGAAGCAGTACAAGTGATAATGCTGCAGGATTTCATAATTTTATCCTTCTCAGCAGCAGCACTGCAGGTGCTCTCCACGTCCAAAATGTGCGTAAGCCAGGTCCTTAGTCAACTTAAAGTTACGCACATTTTTCCGCTAAGTTTTCTTTCATAAATCCCAAAGTTTGCGTGGAAAGTTGCTTACGCAGTTTTCCGACCCCGTTTTGTGCGTAAGCAAGCTTGATAAATGAGGCCCCTGGTCTGGTGTGATCACACGTGGTCTACGGTTGTGAGGCCAGTTGGATGTACTGCTGTGTAGATCACTTCCAGTGATCCAAGCATCCTGAAATCGATAAGCTCTTTAGTCTGGTTAGTGTTCAGGTGGAGATTCTTATCGATGCAAGTGTTTAGAAAGAAATTATATTTTTGTACAAAACAAACGTTTGTAAAACACAACAAAGTCAAGTTGAGCAAAACCTTTATTGACTGAGAAGAGCAACAACTAATGACTGAATATACAACCCCACCAGCATGCCAGCGTTTTATACAAACTGTACAATGTGAAGGAATGTAGGGAGCAGGAATACAGATGGTTTTACATCCAGATGTTCTGGTACAGTACTAGATTTATAATTTAATGTTACTGGTCAGTTTAGTGCACCTGATCTTTGTGTTAGTGCTGTTTAAAAAGGCTGAGGGGCTCGTCAGTCATCTTTTCACTTTCAGTGATCCAGACCAGACACCGTCGGGGTCTCCAACAGCAGCAGACGGTGTCCGACTCAGCATCCTTCTTCCTCCTGTGCATCCTCAATGGTTCTCCTACATACCTCCTCCTGACTGCAAACTACACAATCTGAACAATGTGTGGGGGGGCTGGGTCAATAAGGCAAAAAGAAATAAAAATCAATGTTTTTTTCTCCAACTGGCTAAAAGGAGCAGAAGAGGCCATACTGGATTCGTAGTTTTCCCCAATTTTATGTTGAACATTCAGGTCCCTCCAATTATAAAGGTCTAGATCGGGGGGGGCAGTGAGCTTGTGCAGAGCTGCATGCAGGTAACCTGTTTCAATAATCTCCACTACAGCAGGGCTACAGATGGTAGCAAGACTTCACTCAGGTTACCTGACAAAGGCTGCTCAGACACTAAAGACACATTTCAACATAAGGCAGCTTCCCCCCCCCCCCAGGCATTTGAATGAGTGGGTGAGTACATTTAGGGAGGGTCGGGAGGTGCTACAGAGCAGCTCCGATCACACTGGCAGAAGGCAGATATTGGTTATTTATCAAAAGATGGCGAGAAATGATGCAGTGAGAGGTGATGGCAAGGTGGGGTGAAAAAAAAAAAGAGGGGGACTATGAATACAACAGATGATTAACATGATTACAGTCACATGACACAACCAGTAATACATTTATATATATAAAAAAGGCAAACAAAAGTTGATTGTACAGT
This sequence comes from Nothobranchius furzeri, assembly GCF_043380555.1. NCBI lineage: Eukaryota > Metazoa > Chordata > Actinopteri > Cyprinodontiformes > Nothobranchiidae > Nothobranchius > Nothobranchius furzeri. The sequence goes on along the minus strand of NC_091744.1, from coordinate 6,661,945 downwards.
TGCTTTTCCCACATTAACTTCATACTGAAAGAGGAAGACGCCATTCTGGGGGGGGGGGGGGGGGTTGTAAATCTCTTCAAGCTGCTGGGAGGAAGAAGTTGCTACTTGGGAGGTGTGCAACCAATCAGAGGTTCTGCAGGTAGGACAGTGACGGATGGACAAATGGAGTGGGGGAGGGGGTTGAGAACGAAGGCCCCAGAGCACAAAATGCAACGTAAACAAAAACGTAGAAATGGTGGAGGACACATGACAAGGATGGAGGGATAGGGGGGTGGAGGGCGGGGGCTGAGGCTGAGCGATCTGGCTCCCTCACACCCCCACAGACATCCCCCCCCAACACACACACACACAAAGGCATCTTAATCATCCCAGTCCTTCTTGATGTTCAGGTTCCACTCCCAGGACAGGTGGTCGTGCTTGTCATCGTCGGTGAACTTGGACTTGATGATGTAGTTCCCTCTGGCTAACAAGCCTTTAGGAGCCTCCTCCATCGTGGTCAGGAAGTCGTATTCAGAAGGGCGAGGCCCGTAGCTGCCCACCATGTAGTCCGATTTATCAACTGTCAAGGCAGAAACACACAGGTCAGCTGGGAACTTCCTGAGTGCTTCAGTATACCTTAAAGGTGGGGTAGGAGATGTTGTCATTGTTTGAAATGTTCTTTACATAAAAAAAATTATACATTTTGTCAAAATATTAATTTTAATCACGTCTGGAGCATAATCCTGGAAAACCCTCATCCAATCATTGTGAACATCCCATTCTTAGCGATTGGATCCTGATCCATCCATCAAACTCTGACTGCCACCAACTAGGGTTAGGCATCATTTGAATTTAAATGATTCCAATTCCTTGTTTCAATTCCGGTTCCCATTGATCCCGATTTTGATCAATGATAATTGATAATTCCGATTCCTTCAACCCATTACCCATTTTAAATGTGCCAGCTAACCACAGGTCCTACTTGATGCAACAACTATAACGTGAATTTTAATTCTATGACTAATAACATCACCTTCACTTAGAAAAAGACTTGCAGAACAATCCATGTGTTTGTTTCTGACCACAATCAAAGTATGGCAGAAGCCTCTGGGATGAGTTAAATGTCTCCAGCATAACCAGAGAAGTCCAGCTGTTTTTAATCAAACCCATCAGGATGATGTCTGGGATGACTGAGAACCTACACCTACATGCTGCAGCAGCGATTCAGTCAGAAGAGAAACAGAAACTTAAATGTAGCTGCTGTTAGTAACAATCTAACAGATTTAAAATGTTAAAACTGTCAGACTAAATAGTTCAAAAAGGAAATTAAAGATCTCACAACTTTGTGTGTTGTGAGATCTATTTAATGATTATTATTTTTATCGGCTCCTAGTGGCTTAACCCGGTGTCAGTCGTCCACCACAGAGAAAGGCTGCTCTAGCATGATGACGTTAGTCATTTTACAGGTTATTACTCAGCCTTCTGACGGTCACGCTCACACGGGCTCTCTGCAGGCAGTAGAGTAAGAGCAAGGCCGGATTAACCATATGGGCAACTGGGCAATTGCCCAGGGCCCACGAACTCTAAAGGGCCCAGGGCAGCAAGGGCACGAGCAAAATACTGTATCTGTAATTTCCCGCTTTATGAGGACTATGGTGACCGTACATCCTGTTTTCCCCAGACATGTCCACTTTTCACTCTCTGTCCGGCTTTTCATCCAGGAGCAGGGATCGAATTATGGGGGAGCTGTATATCCTACACATCCAGGGGAGCCGGAAAAAAGTTTTCTACCTATATTACATCATTTATGGACTCTTTTGAGCAGAGGGCAGCACAGCGCGTTGTTGCGCAGCGCTCCAGGCAGCTGCTTCCAGCGCACGGTCCATTCTCAAAGTAGCGCAACCAAAAAACTATAATTAACACACGATCGTTCATGTCCGCACATGTTCTCTACTTTCTATCTTATTTGTGCCTGAAGCGCTCTGCTACTGCGGAGCTCATCACCTGTGCTGCGGTGATTTCACCTCACTGACGCAGCATCGAAACGCGCTGTCCGCTTTACGGTCAGGAGATCCCTTTGATCTGCTCAGAAGTAACTGATGAGGTGAAAAAGTAAGAATCCAGGCAGAAGTTTTTCTGGAGAGTTTAGAGGAGATGCAGGAAGATGAGAGACAGACAGGACAGGAAATGGTTAAATAAAAACAAGAAAACAAAACAAAAAGTAAAATGTTGGTAGATTTATCTCCACTACACGTTTTTACCTGTATAAAGCAATAAGTTATACACATGTAATATTTATACATCTGATACAATTCAGACCACCCTCAAAACTCAGTCACACACCCAGGGCTGTTTCAAGACATTTTGGGGGCCAAGGCAAAATGACCCCCCCCCCCCCCCCCCTGTTTGTTTGATTTTTGTGAAAAACAAACAAACAGACAAAGTAGAAGTAAATAACTAAATGAAGAAATCGGCCATAACTGACCAATGCACAAGAGACCACATTATGGACTGGGACAACACACAGGTCAACAACAGAAGTACAAAAGAAGGAGAAAAGAGGCAACTGAGATCAAGAGGCGTGGACCCTGGACCGTGAGTAAAGATGAAGGAGTTTACATGCAGGTTCCTTCATGGGAAGTGGTGATGGATAAGGAGAACAAAAGCAGCAACGGGTGTGACGACGACCAAAGCGCTGACGAAGGCAACCAGAGGTAGCCCAAACTGTCAGTGAAATAAAGTAAAAGCTTCACTTCTCTGTTAATCCACAAGAGTTCAGATGAAGGCAACTGGACTTTGTTTTCTTAAAGACGTTTCTCTTCTCATCCGAGGAGCTTTGTCGATTCAGACTGGAACATGGGAGAGTCGAGCTTATTCACTACTCTGTATCAAATAACAGAAAACTAATTTCCATAGGTGTCCTAACCCCTCTCCTTTTCTCTGATCCGGAGGCTGTTGGGCTGCATGGGGCCAGATGGAATAACTCCAGAGCTTGTTTGTTTACTTTGTTGTTTTTTTAACTCACTTTTCATTCCTTTCCTGAACGTCTGCTGCACGTACTTCAGACCTGAAACGATCTCCTTGTTCACCTGAAGACAGAAACTGATTTTAATATAATGTCAAAAGATACAGAACTTTTTATTAGTATGCTCAATTCATCAAAATCTGTTTCAGAAACATTATAGATGTTATTTATATTTTATAAATACTCCTGAATGTTAATAAACATGGATATAAATTTGCTTCTCATGCCGATTTCTTCAACACATTATAAACTGGAATCATAAAGCGAGCTGGGAAGGATAAACCAGGTGGATTTATGGGTATTATTCACTGTACATATCATTTTAGTGACTTTCAGGACATACAAGTAGCATTTATAGAAGTTCTCAGTTTCACCTCATAACTTTTTTTATTTCAGGGAGAAAAAAAAATCAGTTTTCATCATAATGAATCTTAATTTTAGATGAAGATTCCTATATTTTAAAACAAGAGGTGACACCCGCTCTCACCTTAAAACTGATCTTTATTTTGTATTCGACTCCCTCCTTCAGCACAAAGGCCTGCTTCTTGAAGGCTTCCAGGTCTCCTGTTGAAACACCACAACGTTCAGTCACTTATTCATTTGTTAGCTATAACATGTGAACCACATGACCCGTCAGTAGAAGATTATTGGTTTTATAAACTCAAAAGTAAAACAATTGTCGGAAATCTTTAACTTAGACACATTTACTGGCGCTGTGTGCAAGAACACGCCGACCTGGTTCTGCTACAAACTTCACAAGAACATCTCTTGTGAGAACAGCCTGTGGATGACGTTCTGGCATCACTGCTAAAGTTTAAATCTGGACCTGGACTTATTTTTAAAACACTGCAGCATCTCTGGGAGCAAGCTCAGAGGGTATCTGTATTTCTAGGACAGACAAAGACTTTGGTGTAAAACCCAGACTTTTAAAACATTTTACAGATTTTTTTTTTCACTAAAATTTTAGAGCAGTACAGTTAAAAATATTCACCATAAAATGTTTGTGTCCTGCGAGGACTTTTTTGGCCATTGTACTAAAATATTTGGGCCGTCTAAATTTCTCCAAAGTGTTATTTTATTTTGTTTACCTTGAGCAGGATAGCAGGAATAATGGGATGGGCTTTACTGCTGACCTCTCATATCCTCAAAACAGACCCTTGAGATCATTAGCCTAGTGAACTAAACCAAATCCATGCTTTGCAAAGTTGGGTCTAGGAACGCTCCACTGGAACCTCTGCAGCCCCTAGCAGCATTCTGGCTGGCTAATCACAGCTCTCTATAGGGGTTTCAATCCAATAGAGTGCCGTGATTGGTCCAAAATGGTGGCCCAATCACAGCGCTCTGCTTTGTGGACCAATCAGGGCCCTCTATTCATTTGGTGGGTGGGATGATGCAACAGAGTGGAACAAGATGGCGACAGCTCGTTTGAAACAGTTTTTACATCAAATCTGGACTTTTTGGATTTGGGCTTTATTAGAATCAGGAGCAGATAGATGTAATTAAGTTCTTTAGAAAAAAAAAAAGGATGTATTCTAGCCTTCAACAGCGGACTGCCTCGTTTACAGACATCCGTTGTGGTGGCTCAAGTTGTTGTCCAGTAGCACGTGGAGATCGTTTGAAAGACAACGGTAGAACCTGTCCCACGACCGAGAGCCGTCAATGGAGCGTTGCCAGACTAAATGCATTTATTGAGTCTGGCTTGCCAGGCCATGAGATTACAGGAAGAACTTCTAAAAACTGCGGCGATGTAAAGGATGAGAATAAGGGGACAGAATGTTCTAGATGAATTCTAAATCGTGGCCAGCTGGAGAAGATGCTCCTGCTAGGAGACATCTACTGGTGTTTAGGATGAGAAATACTCACAGGTGCACTTATTCTCTAGAGCTGGGATTTCACTGTGCGAGTTTTGGCCGTCACACAGGATTGTTCATGTCACACTGTGAGAACTTCAGAAAGGTGGCACACTGTACCATGTAAGATTTTAGTGAGGCAGACTACACAACGTCTCTCCAGCAGGACACGCTACGTCATGAGCGCACCCCTCAAAGACATGAGGACAAAGACACTAGGCAGACCGCTAACCAAAACGGAGTTGAAAAGATAAAAGCGCTGCCGTTAACACTTCTTTTTAGCATCAGCTCAGCTCATGACCCAGCTCTTCCTCGAAGAGGAAGGACCGTTTTCAAAACCCTTGCTTTGGCCTCAGACTCCAACTGCAGGTCTTCTTTTCCTGTCTTCCAGATTAACAGCTGATCTGTCTGCTGGACATTCATTCTTCTCATCGTCCTTTATGGGCTCGACACACGGGAGGCGACATCGCCTCTCCTCAATTCATTTTCAATGAGACATGCGCGACAAAGCGATGATCGCGGGTCTCTCCTACTAAGTGAAACGCGAAAAACGTGCGTGTGAAATTTTGCACTCGTGCACGTGCTGTGCACGGACGACCCAGCAACGCGATCCCAGAAAGTTGAAACATTTTCAACTTTTCATCGCTGTCGCTCGGACGAGGACCAATCAACGGAGGTTTCATTCACTGACCAATGAGCGGACAGGATGCTCCGTACACGAGCAAACATGGAGGAGAAGTTGATTATTATTATGTTTTATATAGTAAAATCAGAAGTAAGATTTCACATAACTCTAGCAGCACCTTGTGAAACATCATACGTACCACTTTATTAACTCTGAACCGCTTAAATAACCTTAATTCCCTCCAACCTGACACAGACAAACAAAACAACGGAAGTTTCGATTTCGCCATGGAACAGAACGCGTAGACGGCTTTGCCGCAGGCCGCTGCCGCGGATCGCCTCCCGTGTGTCAGGTAATAAAAGCGACAGCGACAAATTTCGCTGATCGCGGTCGTTTGTCGCCTCCCGTGTGTCGAGCCGAATACGTGACAAAACGATAATCGCAGGTCTCCCTCCTACCAAGCGAAACGCGAAAAACGTGCGTGTGAAATTTTGCGCTCGTGCACGTGTCGTGCACAGGCAACCCAGCGACGCGATCCCAGAAAGTTTAAACATTTTCAACTTTTCATCGCTGTCGCTCGGACGAGAACCAATCAACGGAGGTTTCATTCACTGACCAATGAGCGGACAGGATGCTCCGTACCCCTCCGAGCAAACATGGAGGAGAAGTTGATTATTATTATGTTTTATATAGTAAAATCAGAAGTAAGATTTCACATAACTCTAGCAGCACCTTGTGAAACATCATACGTACCAACTTATTAACTCTGAACCGCTTAAATAACATTAATTCCCTCCAACGTGACACAGCCAAACAAAACAACGGAAGTTTCGATTTCGCCATGGAACAGAACGCGTAGACGGCTTTGCCGCTGCCGCGGATCGCCTCCCGTGTGTCAGGTAATAAAAGCGACGGCCTTATACACAAAACCCACTAATCTACAGAGAAGTAACAATCGGTCACAGATCGCTCTAATATCTATCAAAACATTTGCCGTGAATTCTGTCTTACTCCGGAGCTTCCCTAGCCTGGCCTGCCAGACTCATCCTCTGTCTACACAGAGAACTAGTCTGCTAACTCACAGGCAAGAGAGGCATATGAGGGGCAGGACTTGCCAGCACAAAAATACCCAATCAGAAAAAAGGCAGAAACGCAGACTGTACCGCGCGATGCTGTAGTTTTTAGCTATAGTCAAAATTGCGTCTGGCGACAGCGCAAACATTTTTTTAAGAAGGCTTTTAGCGCTTCTACTTGTCGTGGTTTTAAAGACATGTCCAAGTCATTTAGAACAGAGGAAAGAGTCGCAGCGAACTCCACTTCAGACGCCATGTTTATGAGAAACTCAGCGCCGTGGTGTGCTCTGTGCTGATTGGCTCAGTTAGAATTCCCAGGGGGTGGGGTTATTTCAGTAGAAGAGTTCCCAGCTCCATGCGGAAGCATGGAGCTGGCTGATCAGGCTAGAGCTTCCCGTCGCTCTGCAACACAAAACACTACTGAAGCCATCCTTATCAGTTCAATATGTGAAATTTCCACCAACAGCAAAAGGAGCTCATGTTTGTGTTAAATTTTTTTATGATTGTGAGCTCATCTCTCTTTCTCTCTCACACACACACACACACACACACACACACACACACACACACACACACACACACACACACACACACACACACACACACACACACACACACACACACACACACACACACACACACACAACTAAAATCACAGTTTTTCACAATTCAGCTGATGGTCTAAAAATGTAGTTTAATTTTCAGTATAACTCCAGTTTAACTGGGGCTATTAATATAAATAAAAACTGGTGTGTAGTTTATAATCCATACTTTAAACAAACTGAAACCGAAGCTCAGGGAGGCGGCGTTCCTAAGGTGTGTTTTCATTGGTCAATTGTAGACAAGATGTGTAGATTTTCAAGCAGTGCTTGAAGACAGAGGTTGATTTGATCGTGAGACAACTCATTAAGCTGTCGTGGAGTCGGTCACACTGTGTTCACAGATATGCAAATCACCCTCACGTTCACCGTTTTGTCACAATTCTGCTCAGGATGAGGAATTTGGCTAAGATGGCCAAAAATCACATAGTGTGTGGTTACATAGTTTAACTCACCTTGCAGGTCCAGGACCAGAGGTTTTGGTGCACCCTCGCAGACGAGTGCCATCCGGGTCACCTGGACATTAGGAGCATTTGGATCTGAGATGAGATTAAATAAAAAATTTAAAAAAAGATGAATCATTTCGGCTTTTAGTAATCTGCAGCTCAACAGACTGATCACATGACAGATCAGCTGCTCTGGGTCTTCAGAATAAACAGAACCAAAACCTGCTGACTCACTGATCCCGTAACTATCGACTTAAACGTTTAGGAGATCCCATTTCCTTTGTAAAACCATTTTTCTAAGTCATAAGGTATCATTGAGTTCAGTTTGTACTTTAGCATCTGGACTTGACACGATGTCCCATATCCTGTAGCTCTGAGAGCTTCGGGGAGCAGAAAGTAGGACAACTCTACTGAGTCTGTTTGTTAGTTACACTTCAGTTTATCCTCAGTTGAGATTTGTGAGAGAAAATGGATTAGTGGAGGTTCAAATCAAGGATGTCCAGGGTTGGACAGGAACAAACAACATATTTAGTCCAAAATAAACCACCAACTAGCATTTAACATGTTTGTTTCACATTGCATACATTTGAATTAATGCTGCTTCTGTTTTTGTTCAGAAACCTGCATGAACGTGCTTCAGCAACATTACCGATCTCCGAGATCCCTGGGCCAAGAAGGGCTTCTTTGTATTTGCGTAAGCTTTCATCATCCTTGTCCAGCTCCTGGATCTCTTTTACTGACTTCTGGGCTGGAGGCTTGTAGTTTACTGGTTCTGGCTCCTCATTTTCAGCGGCAATAGCTGCTAGCTGCTCTGGAGTCACCTCATCCTCAGCCATGTCTAGAGGCGGAGCGGGCAGGGGGAGACAAAAAACGAGCTAGCTGAGAATAAGAGTAAAATAAATGGATAAAACAACTGGATACATTCCTGAGGGTGAAGACTGTGAATCAGATAACATAAAGCTACCATCAGCCTGGACAGAAATCATCATTCATCATCTGAAATCATCATCTCTGTGCTGCTGCCAAAACTGACACTGCCGTGTGAGATCATCTCTGGTCAACTGAATTACGTGTCTCGCATCACATGATAAAAGCCTCTCTGGGAGGATGTGGTGAAGACCTCACTGTTCAGGTCATGGGAAAAAACGCAACTTTCTCCGGAGCATCAGGAATGAGACAGATGGGATTTAAGGAATGGTATCATCTCATTATGAGAATTTATATTTCAGTTTAGAGGTTTTTCTTTAATTTAGCCACAGATTCAATTAATTCTTATAAGACCATATGATTGTGATGAGCGTTTAGTGCTACAATTTATTTTAACAACTAACTGTTCATTTGGCAGTCTTCCAGTGGAAAAGTCATCTCCCGCTCAGAAGTCAGTGTTAGAACGATTTCCTCAGCCGAAACACGGCGAGTAACAAAAGCAGGAAGAGCTCCGTTTGGTTTGACATTCCGGCCATCCCACCCGCAGATCTCCACACAACCATCAATACAGGCCAGGGGACCAAAGTTGTGCAGTTTAAACATTTATTCAGAATGATTTCAGTTTTTATTAGAATTACTTTATCCTTTTCCCAACTTGGAGCTGCTTACTAATATTTAACAATGTTACTGTAATTGATTTATTGCTGTTGTCCTCACGACCTGACTCTGGATAAGCTGAAGAGGGAGGGAGAGAGGGATGGATGGATGGATGCTTTTTTTAAATAAAAATGTCTACAACATCATCCTGAGAGGACAGCAAATGTGGTCATATGAATTAAAAAGCAGATTTCACAGAGAGACAGCATGCACAAGCGTTAACACTTAAGTAAACATAACCATTACATTTTTCTGGTTCAAGAAGGATAAAAACGCTGATACGTCCGGTTGGTTCTAACAATTTAAGACAATCAGCTGTTTTATTTTATGAAACAAAAAATATATATACCATATATACACTTACCAGCTCACTAAGAGTTAAACATTTGTTACTTTTCAAACAGAATTATTTTGTCATGTTCCTTTATCTAAAATTAAAATACAGATTTCTGATCCAACTGGTCCTAAACTAGCTGTCATGTGAGAAATTTTTGAAGAGGAAAAAACAACAAATCAAACACTCCCATATTATTACCGACCGGTTCATAATCCAGACAAACAAAACCAGAAATATTTCAAGTCTTGACCATGTTAGAGTAAAACCATGAAACGACTTATGCTTCACTGGCCGCTTTGATTCATCGTTAACGCAAAATACAAAGAGAACGGGCCACATACTGCATTTCACTGCTTTGCATTATTAAGTGTCAAATCCAGAAAAGACGAGCGAGGGAGAAGGAAATGGCAGGTGGTACTGGACGGATTATGTAACCGCTGGCCCCCTCCTTCCTCTTTCACAGAAGGTTTTACTGAAGTGACCTCCACAGTGGGAGTAAGTTGATCAGCTCTGCTGAAGAATCCTGTCTTTCTATTTTTTATCCCACGTTAAACTCCCTAAAGGAAATAGAATTTCCTGTCCAGCTTTTCCTCTTCACAAAGGATAAATTTAAATCAACAAAGTTTTAGGGATGTCCGTTAATCCTGTGAGATGGCCAGACCACACCCAATAGTAGGGAAACAATCAAGAAATGAACAGAGGAAGCTACAAACATCAGCTGCACATTATTTGTTAAAGGGACAATTTGCAACTTTTTATATTTTTAAATCATTTTCTTGAGCTAGTATGTGCTAAAACGGCCCTTTACATGGTTAATGAAAGGCCACCCAGGCCTCATCAACCATCGCCGGTCTGGTCTGTTGGGACTTGAGCTGAGGTACCCGATGCTGCTGTCTGGTATCAGCACATTTCCTGCATGCTTTAGATCATGAACCCAGCTGATTTGTTTAATTTAGTGATGAATCACTCCTCTAGACACTCAGGAATGCTGGGAGACATTTTGGTTGGTAGATTAAGGTGTTAAAAAGATAAACGCACAGCGAGGAGATAGTTTTGCTTCTACAAACGGACACTAGGGGGCACTAAAAAGCAAAACTGCTTTGTATCCCTTTATTTAATGTTTCAAACAAGAACTTCAGAAACAATGAAAACGTATCCACCTACTGCAAAAGTTAAGAAAAAAAAGTCAGTGACCCATCTTATTTTCTTAGGTGCAGTGTGTAAGAATATAGTTAGAATTTTGCAGTGATTACATCCCAAAAGAGTCTAAAGTTTCAGTCGTTTTCATCCAGCTGGCTGCGCGGATTGTCAGTTTTTCTTCTTTCAAAACGGGACGTAACTACCGTTTTCCATCACTGAGTGTACACAGAGTGTGTGCCTTGTCTCCTGAGAGCTAATACTGCAGCGCAGACGATAGGAAGCCTAAGGGTGTTTCTCAATGTCAAGAAACCTTGCCTTGATGTCTTGGCCTCTCCCCGGTTGCCTAGGAGATACGTCACCAAGAGCCGCCAAGACGTGTTCCAATCAGTTCCAATGTTCATGTTGCGTGTGTTCTCCATTTGTTAGCCGTTTAGCTAGTTGAGCAAGGACACATGGGAGGTGTCTTGTAGCCTAGCCTTGGCCTAAAATTACCCACAATACACAGCGGTATTTTCAAAAAGACGGCGGATCAGAAGCCGGCAGCTACTTTGACAATTTTCAAGTTTAAAAGTAAGTCAGCTAATATAAAATGTTTTATTTTTAGATCTAAAGATGTTATCTATTGTTGGTTAGTTGCTTTAGTAGTTGCCGCTTCGGTGGCTAGCGGGTAATAACTCGCTTATATTTTTTATTTAATAAACATATGCACAATTTAAAAAGTAAAAGTCTCGTTATATATTGATATTGAAACTAATACATATAAAATATAACGTTATCTCCTGTGTCATGTGACATTACGTGACCACCGTGGAAGCCGCGGTCACGTGATGCAAGTCTGTTCCATTTAACCGTTTTCTTTGACCAAGGAAGGACAGTGTTCTTGTAAGCAAGGCGCCTGGCCTCGCAAGACCTTGACATTGAGAAACACCCTAAGTCTGCTCCCTTTCCAGTCAGCTCATGGGTCCCCAGAAAGAAAAAATGAATACAAGTCAATGACACTGAAAGAGCCATTTACTAATCTGCTTTGTTTTACGCCCTGGATCGCACATATGTTGTACTGCAATTTAAAAGAAAACTAATAATGGGTGTTTCGACCACGCATGTCGTGTACTTAAGAGATTTTTAAGCCTGTAAAGACTCGTAATTAGCATGACTACAAATTAGATATCGGTACATCGCATACATGCCGTCACCACAGAATCTCTCCTCCTCTAGCGTAGCTGCTTCTTACCACATGGCCAGATTTACAGTGTTTTATTATTCCCAACCTGTGGATGGAAAGATTTATGTTTTTTTGTAGTTGTAAATAAACCTGATCATCATTTTAATTTTTAAATCCCAAGTTATTGTCCCTTCCTTTTTGCACACGAGCCAAACTCCGCAGGAAGGGTCGTAACAACACTCGCCTCACGCACATAAGTGACCAAAATAAAGCAGCAATGAGACACTCCGTCTCCAACCACCTCTCAGGCAGCAGCCTGCACTCCCAAGTTCTACACGTCACCAGAACATAACCAACCGCAACACAATAAAAGCAGTGTTATACAAAATGGAAGGCCTGTAGTGTTTATTCTCTTACAGTAACAATTTATCCTTTTTTTTGAGGAATTTATTAGAGATTTTTTGGTTTTTATTAACTGTGCAATAGAAAAATAATCATTAGATTAATTGTCAAAATAGTCAGTAGAATAGTCCACTATTCGATAAAATAATCGTCAGAATAATCGTTTTGAAAATAATCGTTTACCCCCAGCCCCAAGAATTAGAAAATAATGTTTTAGCCCCACTGACCTACATTTAACTTTTTGTTCTTGCGGGGACCCATGGTCCAGAAGCAGATGGGCGTGACTTATGGGCTTGACACACGGGAGGTGACATCGCCTCTCCTCTATTCATTTTCAATGAGACATGCGCGACAAAGCGATAATCGCGAGTCTCCCTCCTACCAAGCGAAACGCAAAGAACGTGCGTGTGAAATTTTGCGCTCGTGCACGTGTCGTGCACAGGCGACCCAGCGACGCGATCCCAGAAAGTTGAAATATTTTCTACTTTTCATCGCTGTCGCTCGGACGAGGACCAATCAACGGAGGTTTCATTCACTGACCATTGAGCGGACAGGATGCTCCGTACCCCTCCGAGCAAACATGGAGGAGAAGTTGATTATTATTATGTTTTATATAGTAAAATCAGAAGTAAGATTTCACATAACTAACAGCACCTTGTGAAACATCATATCTACCGCTTTATTAACTCTGAACCACTTAAATAACATTAATTCCCTCCAACCTGACACAGCCAAACAAAACAACGGAAGTTTCGATTTCGCCATGGAACAGAACGCGTAGACGGCTTTGCCGCTGGCAGCTGCCGCGGATCGCCTCCCGTGTGTCAGGTAATAAAAGCGACAGCGACAAATTTTGCTGATCGCGGTCGTTTGTCGCCTCCCGTGTGTCGAGCCCATTAGGCTCCCTATTGTAATTTGACAACAGCCATCAAAATCCCCAGGGTTATTTCAAGTCGTTGCAGTAACAAAATTTTACCACAGAATGTGAATTTTATTTCATTTCTACATAATGCACCTTTAATACTTTTTACTTGTGGAAACTTAGCTTTAAACAATTGATAAATCTTGATATGTGTGGAATCTTTGGCTTCAGAAATGATTGTATAAACAAAAACAAAGCACAACAATGTTGATAACTTGCCCTAAACCCTATAAAGGAAATAAACCGCTTTTTAAAACTAAATTTAGAAAGCTTAAAGCAACTACATCTTACAATTTACAAGAAAGACTCAAACCTTTCAAAATAAACGAAACTTGAGAATGACTAAACATGTTTGCTCTGAACTGCACCAGCAGCTTTTTTTTTACTATAGCATCAGATACAGCTGGTGTTTTTGTGGGATTTTAAAAGCTCTTCTGCTTAAAAGAAATCTATATATAATTTACCCATGAAGTAAAGAGCATAATTTCTGCTAACACGCTTAATATTTAGCCTTGTAAAGCATGGGAATACAGCTGCATTAATGAGGAATGGAGTTTGGAGTTACACCAGTCAGTAGTTAATGATAAATGCCACAACTACATGGAAAATATGTGAAAACGTTTGTGTTTTCAACCCCAAATTGACCTAGATCTTAAAAAGCAGCTCAGATGAAGAAACTGCAACGTTGATTCTGGTAACAAGCTAACAAATTGAACTAGCTCCTCTAAAGATAACCGGCTAGCAGAGCTTCTGACTGACAGTTTATGTGCAGCAGCACATCAACTATCCTTATTAACTGGGTTATAAAAGCTCATAAATGAAAAATCACTGATCCGTGGGGGAACTTTTCCAGGCCCTCTTCAGCAGGGTGGGACTGGGAGGAGAGGACCCGTGCTGTAGCCTTTTAGCTGGAAGCTAACCGGAGCCTGAGGCTAACATCACCACCCGGTGGAACACTAGCGACATGAAGGTGGGTTGGTTCACCGGCACACGTCGGAGTCAGCCCGTAAAAAACGATTATCAGCTGCTTACCGACACCGAGCGGACTCACCTTCACGTTTGAAAGCAGCGCTGGTTCCAGAAACCTCAGCACTAAGTGCGTTCGTTGCTCTGAGCCAGAATGGCGAACAAGGGAACGGCGCCGCCCATTACAATGGCACCGCCCCGTGCTCGCGACACTCGGGAACACGCACGTGCTTGGTACCGCCCACGTGCCACATTGAATTTGCCCCTATTTCAATCGTGTTCCATAAAATACCAAATTAAGTGTTGATTCAGACAGTTTTTATTTTATTTTTGTTTAAAGCCTTTGAAACCACAGTGGTCACTAAGAGCTAAAGCATCTGAGAATAATCCACACAGCTGTATTATTGGGAGTAATTTTACTAGCCAGTTCGTTTTATTGCATTTATTTACAAAACGCTTAACAAGACAAGATTCAAGTACAGTAATGACATAAAAAAAAGAAATGTGTATCGTTACAGGAAATTAAATTTGAATCAAATCATGCATCAATTACAAAAAAAAAACAAGTCAAATTGCATTAGAGGTTTAAGGCAATTTACAGTTCATATAAATAAAACTAAAACCTGCACCAAACAACATGGCTATAAATTCTTTTTAAAAAAGTTAACTAAATGGTCCATCTAATAATATCGCCAAAATAAAAGTGTCTAATTGAACAATCCTGGAAAGTCATAAAAAAAACAACAAAATTAGCAGCGTCCTGAGTGCTCCTAATTGGTGTCCATCCGACACTGGAAGAGAAAGTGAAACAATCATAAATCATCCTTGCATGTTCACAATACGGTTAAAAAGACAAGTGATATAACAACATCCCAGCCAGCAGCATACCTCAGCATTGTAAGCATCCAACTGAGCATCCAGCTCCTCTGCAGAGAGCTGAGGTCTGCTGCCACCTCCCCTCCCTCGACCTCTGAAGCCTCCACCGCTGCCACCTGGTCTCCGTTCAAACCTGGGCTGACCGAGTCTGCTCCGATCAAAGCCTCTGTTTGAACTGCTAACATGTTCCAAAAACATCACAAATTAGTCCAAAGTTACCACGTCTAATCAGTCCAGTCATGCTCCTGTGGCCTCTTACCTCTCTGAACCAATTTCTATTGTTACATGTTGAATTTTCATTGGACGACCTAAACAAAAAAAATAAAATAAAAAATAAAAAAAAGAACAAGGATTTTTTTCTTTCCATCTGCTTCTATAGCAGCACTCAAAACAAATAATCATCACAACAGGCAGGACGGCTCACCATCAAGTGGGACACCATTATAGTGCTTCAATGCTTTGAGAGCATCCGGTTTATTTACAAAGTGGACATCTGCGGTTCCTTTACTCCGACCAGACCTGTCGTAATGAACCGATACGGTCTTTAAAGCTCCAAACTCTGAGAACAGCTCCTGGAAAACAGTGCAGAAAACATCAAAAGTCTGCGTCGTTCATGGTGTGAAAAACTGGATCAACAAGGCTTACAGAATTACCCTAATATCTGAATCGGACACCCCAAAGTCCAGGTTAGAAACCAGAAGCTTTCCGCTGCTCTCCACGCTTCTGTCAGCTCTGTCAAATCGATCAGCTGCTCGTACACTCTGACCGCTGTCGTGCTCCTCAAACATGTCATGCTGCCACTTGTCTGGTAGTTCTCTGGGCTGTGGGAGGCAGTAAATAAAAATTATTTGAAGTTGCTGAACACAAACAAAATTTAGACAATGAGCTTCTTAACAAGTGGAGGCCTTTTAAATTTATTTTCCTTCCACTACCTCTGTTTTGCTGTCACTTATTCCATATTTGGGTATGAGTCATTTAATGTTTCTACACTTCATGTAACATGTAGATATGATGGTGCTCATCACACATGTCTGTCAAAGATGAGCTGTTGTCATGTGCAATAAGAACCCATGACAACAGATCTGAAGTACAGGTTACATTGAGTTTTGTATAATAAAGCCTGGAGTTGATATCAAATCAAATCAACTTTATTTATATAGCCCTTTTCATACAAAAAAAAATGCAACTCAAAGTGCTTCACAGATTAAAATGGCCCCATAGATCCCATATTCCCATCCCAGCCCCCCTCCCCAAGTATAAAACAATTGACAATTACGGTTCCCTTCCTGCACCCAACTTCCAAGGTGGACATACACTCACCCAGACACTCGCACACACATGAACAACAGAGTAAACAATAGGCTGAGTTCAGATGGGTCAGGTAATGAACGACACATCATCAGCGGAGCCATCTGCCCTGACAGAAACAGATCCACGGCATGCAGGAGAAGCATCAGACTTGTTGGCACCACTTTATGGCCTCTAAATTACAAATGTTACCTGTCAGAATGAATTAAGTGTAGATTTTAAGAGCTGAATTTTTACTTAGCTTCACAACCTTACAACGTGAAATAAAATGCCTTTAAGTGCACCTGACTCTTTAAATCTAATGCCAGATCTCTTTAAAACCAAGTTATACCTCCAACCTTACCTCCAATAATCATGCACGGTTTTCTTATCTTACACATGTTGTAGCTAGTTTTTAACTGAAAATCAACCTTATTTATAGAGTTTAGAGTTCCTTTAAGTAAAGAGAAAAGTTTCTGTAGAAAATCATCCGATCCTAAGTTGTATTTGTGTGAACTGTCTTGACCTAGCTTAGGTTAGCTATTTTAGGACAACAGAAACAGCTTGGAACTAGCCACGGGCTAGCTATTAGCGTGTCAATCTGGTCTAATCCAACCTAACCTGTTTCTCCAAATGTTCAAAAAGCTAAATATAGCAGACATTTGCTCACAAGTTTGTAACAGAAAGACAAGAAGATCTAAACGGTGATTACAAAACCAGCTGTGTGAATTAAATGTTTGTAATTGGAGCCTTTAAAGCCCCATCTACGTCCTCTGCGCGCTCTCTTGATCCGTTTCCGTTGAGCGTGGGTCTGGTTAATTTTTGCTTTTTGTTTCTTACCCTGGTGTACGGAGCGGGCCTGCTGTTCCTTTCCCGGTTAAAATTCTGGCGACCTCGCGCCGGTGGCCTCGACGATCCCCCGGATCGACCTGAACTTCCTCCCCGCCTGGATCCTCCTCCACCGCGGCCTTCTCTCTTGTTCATCCTGATAATGTCATCTAGGGACATGCTCATCTTGTCGGCCATGTTTAGGCGTTTATAAACTAACACCAAAGGTGAACTAAATAAAAAAATAAAGAACTTTCAGAGTCGAGAAGCTGTTGTTTATCAAATCATCGACGGATGGCGCGATGTTGAAATCTACCGGAAAGAGCGTAATGAGCGTAATCAGCTTTTTTCTTTTTCTTCTGTTGCGACAACTCCTAGGCTCTCTGGCACCTCCACCGCCCCCTGGCGTGTGACAAGGAATCAGCAGTTTTTAGACCCAAAAGGGTCTCGCCTGTATCCTAAAACATTTGCAATGTACCTGTTTGGCAAATTCAGCAAATGCGCAACAACAACAATAATACGTTTAAAAGAAGAAAAACAGAAATTTACAAAAAATTCTTGCTTGGCTTGACTACCTTTAAACATGAAATTAATAAACTAATTGTTTAAGTAAAGGGGAAACGTGGGATTGTTTGATGATTTAGTAAATTCTTTTCTCTAAATCGAATAACTTAGTAAACAGCAGTGTTTAAACAATCCATTTGGGAGTGCATCTATGATTGATATCCGTTTATTTACTATTTTCCATTCACTAGAATTTTATTTAAACCTGGGGCAATATTTGCTTTACATTAGAAAATCTAAATACGAATAATGCAGTATTAAGCAGAATGATACAT
The DNA here is from genome assembly GCF_043380555.1 of Nothobranchius furzeri. Taxonomy (NCBI): domain Eukaryota; kingdom Metazoa; phylum Chordata; class Actinopteri; order Cyprinodontiformes; family Nothobranchiidae; genus Nothobranchius; species Nothobranchius furzeri. The sequence continues at coordinate 6,644,005 of NC_091744.1, read as the reverse complement.
AATAAAAGCTAAATAAAAAGGAATTTGCTTAAAACAACATGCAAATCTATTTCTCTACTAATACATACAGTCAAAAACAATCTATAAGTAAATAATAATAAAAAAATTCGATCAGAACACTCAAAATAAAATTCATCAGTGTTAGTAATTTTAACGTTTTCTTCAAGGGAGACTTTACTGTTGTTCGCCTTATTAAAACTCACTAACACTTTTTTATGTGTTTCTTTTGTAATTCTGAGAGATATGTTTGAATGTGTTTGAACCACTGTAACAATAATCACCCATTTAAATAAAAATGCCTTTAATTTTTCTAAACTAAAACATACCTTTAATCTTTTTGACAGTTTCTAAATCTGTCTTTTTGTTTTATTAATAATAATAATAATAACAATAATAATAATAACATAATATCTCACCTCTGGTGCTTTGACATTGGTCCCAGCATATGTCATAAATAAACAAACAACTCTCAAAGGAATCTATACACGTTCTTTATTATATCTTTCCCTATGGGTGGCCATCAAACTAAATGACAACCCACTTGTCTGCAACCACACACAAACAAGCGCCATACTCAGTTTTTTTTTTCTGTGCAACTCCACACAGCTCTACGTAGTGCCTGTGTGGTCTACATTGGTTTACTCACTAATGAGGTGCAGTCTTTGCTCCCTGGAGGATACTGATGATAATATGCAACGATCACATGTGCAGCTGAGACATTTGGTCTGTGTTAATGATGGAATGGGTCAGAGATGTGTGTTGCATAAGTGACGTGGAGGCCAATCAGAAGATGAAAAACACTGGAGCTTTTAATGGTCCTTCTCCTGACACACTGAATGCTGGAGGTGTCCACCTGAGGGTGCTGTAACAAAAGACATAAACAGCACATGAATTGTGTCCCAGCAGAAGAGAAATCAATCAATTTTTGCTATCCTGCTTTCCCAAATAAATATTCTATTATATTTTGAAGTGCATTTTGTGCAAAACTTAAAAGCAACTAGATGAATTTAAAAATTTAGCAGCTGTTAAACAAAAGAAATAGCTTAAAACCTGAGCTGAAGATGAGCATTCTTTAGCTGAAGAGTTTTGAAGTTTAAAGTTGTTGATCACTTGTTCAATCAAAACATTTACAGTGGTCTCTAGTAAGAATGAATGCCTTGTAAGTCGCACTGTGAAGAAACAAAGCTCTGGTGCACCATTTTCAGGAACTAGAAGTGAGCCACATCAAAACTGAGCTTCAGACGGCAGGATTTGAAGTCTTATTTTTTTATTCTTGGATATCTCACATTTTATTGGATAACAGCACCGTGACTCTACCACTTTGATGTTTTATCCCCACAATTAACATAAGCTTGAAGGAGTTCTGCTGTGTGATGGAGTTGCTAAGGCTAACGATTAGCTTCTACTAGCTGAGATGTTCTCTGTTGTTTTCTGGATGATAAACCAGCAACAGCTTTTCCTATCATGAGCCATAATGGGTGAGTCCATGAATGTTAGGAGACAGTGTGACATAGATCTGTCAGGATTTTCAGATCCTAGCGTTTCACTGTCTAATGTTCCAACGGCTCGTAGAACCTCCTTTAGCAACCAGAACTCTGAGATACAACCTTCTGTTTGGTTTTGAATCATTGCAGCACCTTGAGTCTTTTGTTTTCCAGTCCTTTGTGAGTTTGCTGCTCTTTTTCAGTTCTTTAGTATCCAGAAGAGTTCATGATTGACTCAATGACTGCAAAGGACCCAAACCACCATCTCTCCACCACCATGCCGACAGCTGGTATCAGCTGTTTGTGCTGATGTGGGTTAGGGGTGGGCAATATAAACGATATAAGGCAGAAATGATATAAAATTGGGTAATGATAGAGTTTTTGGCTTTATCGCAATACCGCGATATCACGATCACACATGACGTCACTAAGATGTACACCCTGCTGACATTGGGGCAACAGAATGGCAGTGACTGCAACCATGGAGTGGGTGGAGGAGGAGGCCTATATGCCTCAAGTGGCATATATTTGCCACATGAAGATATTTAAAAGCATGTAATTTTGACATATATAAACAGAGGAAAAAATAAATCACAATATATATCGTTACCGCACATGCTTCAGATTATATCGCAATATAGATTTGAGGCCATATCACCCAGCCCTAATGTGGGTAAACATCTTCACATTGGTTTCATCCATTGGCGTTCCAGAAGTCTTGTGGTTCAGTGAAGACATGCTGACATGTTGCTTTTGGTCAGAGGTTTTCGCCAAAGTCATTCTGTCCTCCTCCAAATGTCCCGTAACGAACTTTAACCTTTGACCTGCTAAATGAAGCCTATAAAGTCTGATAAGAAACTCCTGTTTGTTTTTTGTTTGTTTGTTTTGACTTCTAACATGCAGTGAACCCTCACATGAACAATCGTTATCTTTGTAGAATAAGAGTCTAAAGAGTTTGACAATGACCTTTGACACTTTCCAGACTGATGGGTTGCATTAAGGTCACTGCCTTTGTATTTCCTCCTTGTGTTAACACACACCTGTATGCTCCAGACCAACAAACTAACACAACTCCTGCTTTAGCAGAGGAGATCACACTAGTGATGATCAGTTAACACATCGGAGCAGCAGCTGCAGGTTTGATACTTGTCTTATTACATGATGGAAATGAAGCTGTATTTACCCATTTTTCTGCTTTCAGACTATTTTTAAGCATAAATATTTAAAAGCTTACAAATTAAAATATGTCTAATTTCCTGGATTTGTACAAACAGATCTGCTGATGCCCCCCACCTTCTCACTGGTAGAATTTAATCTCTGTGTCCACGCAGTCAAAGAACAGGTCCCCCAGTTCTTCTCCTGGGATGTCTCCACTGAGCATGGCTGAAATCTCACTCAGACACTGCAGCTCCAGGTCCCTCAGGATGTCGTAGACCACTAAAGCTTCATCCTGTCATAGATACACAAACACACAGACATTCAGGTACCAGCTGAGTCAGATCAGGTACTAAAACCTCCTGCAACTTAAAGTAAAACATCAGAGGAGCAGATCTGATCTGAAGAGCTTTTTTAGTTTCCTGTTCTTGTTCTGATCCATAATTGAACATAACTTGGATGCTTTTAGTATAAATAAATGATTAAAAGTGTTTCACACATGTTCCAAATTCATAATTTACAATAATCTATCTATTTTTTGCTATTTTTTAAATAAGACATAAAAATCAGCTGCTGGCACTTTGAACACAGTCTTTAATCTAATTCAGCCAGACGTCTGTGGTTGGAAATGCAGTCTTAATAACACCAGCAGTCCCACACCTGCTGTTAAACACACACCTGTTTCTGCCACCAGAAAATCAGCTGACACATTTCCTTCTGAACACAGCATGGCATCACCTCTCAAGTGCTTTTATCTACATGTTTATAAAAATTTGTGAACTTCTTTGTGTAAATGGGAAAAAATTAGAAATTAGAAAAACAACTAAAGAGTAGGAATTAAACATGGAATCAGGTAATTTAAGGTTTCTGTATCTCAGCCAGCATAAAAACAATTATTTAATAAATATATTTTTATTATAAAGTATTTAAAAAAACTCTTGTCTCCATGCAGATAAGAGGTGTTTGTTTTGTAAAATGCCTGCACTAATGTGGACTTTCACCACTTCTCTCTACTGACTTCACTGCATTTACACTTTTGGACTTTTAAATGGATGTCTGAAGTCACGCTTGATGAAATGCTCTGAGGTTTCTGCAGAAGCAGCCTCGCTGCAGCATCTAATCTGAGTATAAATAGGACACTACTTGTCTGCAGCTGCAGTCCATCTTGTAATTACACACATAATCCCAGACAGGACATCAGCTAAAAGGCCTGAAATGAACATTTCTACTCGTTTACAAGTACTTTGGTGGCCGAGTTTGGAACCTGATGTTTGGTTTTAGTGTGTTTATATTTAGTCTGAACGGATGCATCCTGTCTGCACCGACAGTGTGCGTCTCTGTTTGTGATTGCTGTGAATTATTTACACTTTACTGTGAAAAGTCTTGATGCAGCACTCGTTTGTTTTTATTGTGCCTGCCAAGAGCCCAAGTTCAGGTCATCTTCTTGCTTTCTGAAGGTCTTTTAAAGTTTATTTTGAATGTTTTTGCATCATAAAACACATCTGTTCATCAAACTGTGATATCTTTGGTATTTTGAATGAAAACAGGTGGTAAAACGGTAAAGAAAAACTTCAAAAGACCTTCTGAAAGTTTGGAGAAGTATGGATCAAAGCCACTTTAGAAAAGGGGTTATAATAATAATAATAATTTATTATGATGTTAATTGCAGTAAGAATACATAATTAAGTTTGTATTATAGGTGAAATAAATAAATATGATTGAATTTTGTGTATAAACATCACATGGCCTGTGACGGTCAAGGGTTTAAGTTTTTACAAGAAAGTTTGGCTATTTTGAAGGAAAAAATAAATAAACAAATGACTCAAGAGTTCAGCAGAGTCCTTTTCATCCATCTGCTGTAAACCGTCCGAACATACCATATCTCTATCCTCCATCAGCACCCACCGGTTTGGTTTCCATGGCGATGCGCGCTGCCTGGTGGGCCTTGTACAGATCATGTCTGCGGTCCACGCGGCTCTGAAAGCGAGGCTGCTTCCTGACGGGGTCGTCTGGTCCAAACTGTGGGGAGACTACCCTCTGCACCAGGGTGGAGCCATCCGAGAATATAAAAGGCTTGAATATAGACCTAAAGGTGGGGGTTGGAGGGGAAAATCCAGTGATACAGAAAGCAAAAGAATACGGGAGTCTCAAAATAAGTTCCTGGAACTCTCTGGAGGATATGCATGTGAGAATTTAAGTGTGCCTCAAAGATTCTTGCAGAAAAATCTCCAAAATTTGAGTGGAAATGAGTGAAGGCAGCAGGAAAATTAACAAAACCAGTCGGTAAAAGAGTTGTTTCACCTTTTCTGTTCAACTTTTGATCATTTTATTGATCTAAAGATTGGTGAAAAGCAAAAATCCACATTCAGCATAAACAATGCACAATAAACAATGATTTCCACAGCAGAATTGACCCAGGTGTGACTCGTTCATGGTTCTAGTTAGTAAAAAGCATAATTACTTCTACGTATCACCCGGTAGAAAACATAAGCACACCAGTTTTCTAATTGATCAATATTTTAGTTTAAAATCCTGCAACTCGGTTCAAAAACACTGAAATAAATGTAGAAAATGCGTTTTTTTAGGCAGTTGGCTTATAAAATTCATTACAAGTAAAAAGTAGTTTAAATATTTACTTTCTACAGTTTTATATAAAATAATTATTTGTGTACTTCATTAAGTTAATATGTAATTATATATTTTTATTTATTTATTTATTAACTTATATTTCGAGAGGACATCCATCCATCCACCCACCCACCCATCCATCCATCCATCCATATATATATACATATACATATATATATAAATATACATATATATATATATATATATATATATATATATATATATATATATATATATATATATATATATATACACACACACTGTATATATAAAATGGACTGAATGGCCCTTAATAAAAGGCCACCCACCCCATACTCCTGAAGCGTCCCCCACAGGGTGCCCCTGGGGACACGGTCATAAGCCTTCTCCAAATCCACAAAACACATGTGGATTGGTTGGGCAAACTCCCATGCCCCCTCCATCACTCTTGCAAGGGTATAGAGCTGGTCCACAGTTCCACGGCCAGGATGAAAACCACATTGCTCCTCCTCAATCTGAGATTCAACTATCGATCGGACCCTCCTCTCCAGTACCTTGGAGTAGACCTTTCCAGGGAGGCTGAGGAGTGTGATCCCCCTATAGTTGGAACACACCCTCAGGTCACCCTTCTAAAAGATGGGGACCACCACCCCGGTCTGCCACTCCACAGGAACTGCCCCCGATGACCACACAATGTTGTAGAGACGTGTCAACCACGACAGCCCTACAACATCCATAGCCTTGAGATACCCAGGACGAATCTCATCCGCCCCCAGGGCTCCGCCGCTGTGTAGTTGTTTGACTACCTCAGCAACTTCTGCCCCCGAGATTGGAAAGTCCATCCCAAGGTCTCCCGGCTCTGGTTCCTCCTCGGAATGCGCGTAGGTGGGATTGAGGAGCTCCTCAAAGTATTCCTTCCACCATCCGACTATAGCCCCAGTTGACGTCAGCAGCTCCCCATTCCCACTGTAAACAGTGTGAGCGAGTTGCTGCCTTCCTCTCCTGAGGCGCCAGACAGTTTGCCAGAACCTCTTTGGCGCTGATCAATAGTCTTTCTCCATGGCCTCACCAAACTCCTCCCACGCCCGAGATTTTGCCTCGGCAACTGCCACTGCTGCACCCCGCTTGGCTATCCGGCAACCGTCTGCTGCCCCCGGAGACCCACAGACCAGCCACGCCCTGTAGGCCTTCTTCTTCAGCCTGACGGCTCCTCGAACCTCTGGTGTCCACCAGCGGGTACGGGGGTTGCCACCACGATTGGCACCGGCCACCTTGCGACCACAGCTAGCAACAGCCGCCTAAACAATCACAGAGTGGAACAAGGCCCACTCGGAGGCAGGAGTTGAAGACCGTCTTGACAGGTTCTTCTGCCAGGCATTCTCAGCAGACCCTCACTAAGCGTTTGGGTCTGCCAGGTCTACGCGGCATCTTCCCCTGCCATCTGATCCAACTCACCACCAGGCGGTGATCAGTTGACAGCTCCGCTCCTCTCTTCACTCGGGTGTCCAAAACATACAGCCGCAGGTCAGATGATACGACTACAAGTCTATCATCGACCTGCGACCTAGGCTGCCCTGGTACCAAGTGTACCGATGGGCATCCTTATGTTCGAACATGGTGTTCGTTATGGCCAAACTGCGGCTTGCACAGAAGTCCTATAACGAAACACCACTCGAGTTCAGATTAGGTGGGCCGTTCCTCCCAATCACACCCCTCCATGTCAAGCTGTCATTGCCCACGTGAGCATTGAAGTCCCCCAGCAGGACAATGGAGTCCCCTGATGGAGCACTATCTAGCACTCGTCCCAGGAACTCCAAAAAGGGTGGGTACTCTGAACTGATATTTGGCCCATAAGCACAAACAACAGTCAGGACCCGTTCCCCGACCCGAAGGCGCAGGGAAGCTACCCTCTCGTCCCCCGGGGTAAACCCCAACACATAGGCAGAGAGTCTTGGGGCTAACAAAAAGTCAACCCCAGCCCTACGCCTCTCACCCGGAGCAACTCCAGCAAAGGAGAGTGTCCAACCCCTCTCAAGGACTTGGGTTCCAGAGCCAATGCTATGTATCGAGGTGAGTCCGACTATATCTAGCCGGTACCGCTCAACCTCTGCCACAAGCTCCTGCTCCTTCCCCGCCAGCGAGGTGACGTTCCATGTCCCAATAACCAGTTTCCTTGTCCGGGGATCGGACCACCAAGGCTCCCGCCTCGGTCTGCCACCCGATCCACACTGCACTGGACCCTTCATGTTCCTCCTGCGGGTGGTGGGTCCACAGTTGGATGAGACCATGTATCTGGTTCGGGCTGGGCTTGGTGGGCCCCACGGGCGAAATCCCGGCCACCAGGCGCTCACTCAAGGGCCCCAACCCCAGGCCTGGCTCCAGAGTGGGACCCCGGTAACCCTCCGGGCCGGGTATATCCTCAGTGGATAAAAAGATTATATATATATAATCTGTAACTATAGTTCAGGAAAACTCTTAAATTTTGATTTCCTCTTCTTCAATTTAGGGAAACTGTGAACTTTCTATTTATTAGATCTTTAAAATGTTTGTTAAGTATTTAAACAGCCCTACTCATGTTATTTTGGTAGGTTTTATTCTAATACACACTAAATAAAAGCTCAGGAGACCAGTAAACTCATATTTTAACAAACATCTTATTCATCCCTGATGGTGGATGCGCTTCTTCTATTGATGTCACCTTCCTAGGTGCTTCAGCTTTTCTTTATATAGTTTAGCTGCAGATAATCGTCTCCGTGTCCGTCTCCTACACAGGTGCTGTTGTAACACAGGTTTCTGCAGCATTCTTATATTTTTTGGGGCAAACCTGGATGGGTCTGGAGTGGCAGTGAAGAAGTGGATGCAGGGCAGGCTGGTGTCTTTGGGTAGGACAGAAACCATGCTGCCGGTGGTGCAGAATCCTCCAGAATCCATGCAGATCCCACTGGGTTTATCCCTCAGAATGGACATCATCACCTCAGCCGTCACTGAGCCTGAGGAACACAGACTGGATGAGTGTTTCTGCAGGTTTACATTAAAAAAAACACCTCTCAGTGGACAAAAAGTCCACCTATGTCTAAAGATTTTGTATGAAATGTACCGTTGTGCTGTTGAAGCAGTTCTGTGCCTCCTCTGTAGCGCCGTTTAGCCAGCTCCATCCTGGCAGGAGGGTTCTCGGGGTTAAACACCTGAGAGAAGTTAAACTCCCCTTGGCCGTCCCACCATCCCTGAGCCTGGGCCATGCTCCGCAGGTCCGGGTGTTCTGCTGAGATCTCGGTGCTGATGGTCAGCTGGTTGGAGATGTTTTTCACACCCTCTGAAAAAGCAAACACACATTTGCTGTTCAGCCTAGGAGCTGCAACCCTGACGCAAATCTATTGTCTTTCTGAAAGTCCTTTTAGGTTTTCTTTGAACTTTAACTGCTTTTTCACTCAGTCTCTGTCCTCATCCCTGAATTTCATCAGATAAGTGTTTGTTTTCTGACCTATGAATCATTCAGGCCTAAAACTAAACTCAGGGGATGAGCCAGTGCTGTGATGCCACAAAAACACAACTTGGCAAACAAACAAATTACTTTTTGTTACAAAATATACCAAATATAATGTAGTATGGCACACAAAAGAGTATTTTGTTTTAATAGTTTTTCAAAAAACTCTGCAAAAGGGCCGATATTTATCATTCTTTATACATTGGCTGATATTTGTCTTTAGCAAGGCCGATTTAAAGTCAGGCACATCCTCAGGCAGCCCGATGCCGTTGCAGAATTTAATTTAAATGCACATTTTTACATTGACTAATGACATCTGCATAAGAAAAACTCAGCATTTGTGCATCAATTCATGCAATTAGTGATATTTTAGCATGAAAATAAGGTGGAAAATGTCTAGATATGAGCCATGAAAATTGGCCTATAAAAACTTGGAGTACATATCAGCCATCGGCTGACCATGTCCTCTACATATCGACATCAGTATCGGGACTAGAAAAACCAACATCGGATGACCTCTAATGTGCAGCTTCTCAAAAAAAGATAAATGGTCAGAGTGAAACAGTGTCCAATCTGTTGCTCACATGAGCACACATAGAAGCAAAACATGAATTAAAAAAGGGATTTTTGGACATGTTAATTAAACTTTTAGACAAACCTGAGACTTTCTGTGCCACCCACAGCCTTCCGGCCGTTTCCAGCACCCAGGCTTCGTTTCGGTCCACCAGGAGGAAGGTGTTGTGATAGCTGAAGGGTTCGGGGTCCTCCCTGCACTGCCCCCCCTGGCCGTGCTGCTCCAGGAGGCCGGTGATCACCGTCAGCGCTGCCCAGGCGCTGCTGCCACGCTCCAGCCCCAGCCTGCAGACGGAAACTCACGCTGCTTATCTGCTCACCGATCAGGTGGTTTTCCACAAACCATGAAGGTGTTTACGTGCTGTTTGTTTGGGAGGAAGTTGGCTGGCTTCTCAAAGACTTGGCAGCTCTCCAAGCTAATTGAGCCTATTCCACCACAGCGATGAACTGATAAGGTGCTTTTTAACACCTGTCAGAACATGCCGATGACAATCCACACACCGCTCGGATCAAAGTCTGAGAGGATCAAGTCTACTGAGCGTTCCAAATCCAAACTAGATCGCTAAACTTTTGCTGCTCACCGGACAAGGTCCATCCCCAGCAGGGCCTCTCCAGGGGCCACGGGCTCTCGGGTCCAGACCGCCTCATTACCAATACACACTCCTTGGTCATTAGCTCCCATTTCTGCGCCCCACATCCAGGCCGGTTTACTGAGGATGATGGCGTGGGTCTGCTCCACCTGAGGGATCTGGATGTATGTGCACTGTGGAGGGGAAAAAATGGAACTACTGCACTTAATAACAGCACTTACACTCGTTGCCACCTATGGGCACTTTTGTCCAAATAGTTGGAGCTAAAGTCATATTTTAGTCGAAGTCCCGCACTTGGTTGGCATCCAGTATGCTTTAGTTGTTTCCCTGTTTCAACACACCTGATTTTTAAGGGGAACTAGGGAGTTTAGGCTTGATTTTAGCACCCCCTAGTGTCCATTTGCAGAACCGAGAGCAAAACCTATCTCCTCGCTGTGTGGGGGTTGTTGAAGGGGCAAAGCACTGAATAGCCACTCTCCCAGTTACAGGAACCAATTTATTGCAAGTGGTGCTCGCTGCAGAACCACAAAGGCGGAGATGCACCAGAAGGTGGAGCTGCACCAGAGTCAGCCCCGCCCATTCCATCAGAGTCCACAAAGGCGGAGCTGCACCAGAAGGTGGAGCTGCACCAGAGTCAGCCCCGCCCATTCCGTCAGAGTCAGTCCAATTCCTTCCAGTTGTCAGACTTAATAGCATTCTGGAACCAAAGAGGGTGTTATAGCTAATATCATCTAAAATGCAAGATTGAGGACGGAGTTGAGAGGTTAATTGAACCATTTTTGTAAAGGTTCCATTTAATTAAAAATCTAACTTTTGGAACTTTTTACCATGTTATATTGTCATTTCCTCATAAGAAATATGCCAAAGCCATTTTTGGCCTCATTCACACATTTTCCTCCCATCTCAGCTTCAATTTGGTCCTCTCCTCCAAAGCGGGTTCTCAAATCTGGATAGATTGTGAATTTTCTGACAAATTATTTCTGAAATGACTTCTACTGAGACACAGCCGAAAAACTATACATCCCCATCTACAAAAACACACTGGATGGCACAATTACATGTGACGCCACTAGCTTGTTATCAGATGTAGTGGTGAAGTGGTTATGCAGTTAGCTTGGCATGTAACATTGTGCAAATTCGCCTCCCAGTGGCAGCGCAAACTTTTTTCTTCTTTTCTAGCCACACTTGCCAGTACTATGTTTTTAACCATTTATTGGTATACCATTTAAAATATAATGACTAATGTGTTTTTTTTTATTCGTTTATTTAGCCAGTGTGAGTCCATTTGTGAGCAGAGTTTCAACTAAAATGCTGTTTAGGAACAACCAAATTCAAAGAACTTTTAGAGACATAAATATTTTGCAGAAAATAAACATTACAACTAAAATATAAACAAATTAAATGTTTCAGCTGGCTAAATAGATTGCTGCCGAGCCCACCGAGAGTCGAACCAGCATCAGAAGAGGGGAAAGCAAAACTCAACCTCGACGACCTTGCCACTAGACTACCAGAGCTCACTGAGCACTTGTCTTTAAATGCTGTTGTAGCCCGGTTCTGTTAGAGTCAATGTGGGCAGATATTTACTGTAAGAAACCTTTTCGTTTTGGGATATATTCAGGCTTTGTCATGTAGCAAGTTATATTTATCTTGCTGAATTGGAGCATAGAACATAGCATTAACATTTGTAAACTAGTAACAACCGTAATTCATGTGGGTCAGGTTAGTTTGCGATAAAATAAAAAATAAGAACACACAAACAGAAGAAGTCAGTGGGCTATGTTTGTGTGAGTGGGCGGGGCTGACTCTGGTGCAGCTCCGCCTTTGTGGTTCTGCAGCGAGCACCCTCTCATTTAGTGAGCCACCCCAAAATGTTCCCTGGCCCCCTCTATGAATCTTTTCTGGGCGCACCACTGGGTTTCAGCAGGTGGAGGTGAATTGGGACTGCCAGAGAGGTCCTGGAGATACTTTACCTCCAACAGGGAACCTGAAGGATGAGATGCTGCAGGGTAGTAGGCCACCTCCTGCACCTCCTCCCGGGGCCGGTCAGAGTTCTTCCCAAATATTACATGGTTGTCCCGAGAGCCCGGAGGCAAGGACACAAAACAATCACATGACATGGGTGCATCTTCCATCCTGCAACCACAACAACAACAAATAAATAAGTGACAGCTCTGGGGAGGGGCTTAAAGCAGGTGAGATACATAATGAGCACTACCTCATGTAAGCAAGCGGAACTCAAAGCATAGAGGCAGAAAATGTGTTTGCCATCCAGGAAGAGGCTGCCTCCTCCCTGAGTGTTGCAGAGGTCAGGTTGAGCCGGGTTGCACCGCCCATCCCTGTCACGGGGATTAGGTGGCAGTCCCGTGCACAGCACTCTGCTGACTGTAAGCCTCTCAAATCCCATCCGAACCCCCATCCACCCACCCACCTTGCTTTATTATCGCTCTTCTCGCGCATTTTCCTATACCCAGAATCCAGAATCGCTTTCGGTCTGGGAATAATGTCGCTAAAAGTACGCAGAAGCGGCCGCTTAGCGGACAAGAGCAGACCGAAGGAGATTCGAGGGGTAGGGGGGGAAAGGCCCTGCCGTCACTCCCCGAGCTTTCGCTTCCTCTTGGTTCAGGGGAACGAGACGGGGGCTCGCTGTCTACCAACTAAAACTACGAAGTCTGCAGCTGAAATAAAATTTACCTGTTTCTGTTTTAGATTGGGTTTTGTTTTGGTCAATGGTGAGAGCGGCCGGCCGGCTGTAGGAGAGAAGGCAGGTTGTAGAAACCGAGTCACGTGACCGAGAAATCCAAAGGTCTGTACTTAATGGTCTCTTCTGAACAGCTGACTCCGAGTCCAGATCAGGGTGAGATTCAGCTCACCGGTTCCGATGGTCCAACACAGATGAGGCGGTTCCTCATCACGAGCCGGTCTCCACATGGCTGCTTTACCATCCGATAACATCCATATTCAAAATAAATCCACACTAGTGCTTAAAAGTCCTTAATAGTAACAGCTATGTACACCTCTATGGGGCGCCGATTGGTAAAGTAACATTTAAAAAATTGTCTTGTCAACAGTTTTATTGTTGTGAAATGTTTATTTCCTCCAGCTATTTCGGATTACAGGAAAGTCACGTTTAAAAAAAACACCCTTTTTGAAGAATTAATTAAAATAAGTTTTAATTATTTTTCTTTAAAAATAAATATATATTTTTAATTGATACCAAATCTCTCTAAATAATAAAATCTTGGTACAATATTAAGAAGATTGTGATCCAAATAATAAATATCATCTTTAGGGAATGCAGAATATTTTAATGTTTGAAAAGTTTTTTTTTTTGTATTCTATAACGATGAAAACAACTTTATACATTAAAGCATGTCTAACACAAATACAAATGTTAAAGTTTGAGTCCATCTCTGAAGGAAAAAAGCTCAGGCGCTCCTGTTTCATGAAAAAGCAAATTCACAGTGCTGCAAAGCAGAAACATGCTTCCAAAATAAAAGCAGGATGAAGTGATTTCACATAACACTGGTGTCTCTTTAACAGCAGGCTTGTGTGAACCATGTATAATTTATTAATGTTGCTGTCTGGGTTCCTCCTGCACACGGACACATTTAGACTTGATTCTAAAACATTATCAGTTATTTTTTCCCCAATTATTTTTCTCTATTATAAAAAACAATTAATGAGCCTCATAAATATTGATGTAACATATTTGTTGTTTGTCTTCAGTTGTTTCAATTTTCAGCCTCACAATGTTCAATGTGTAAGACCTACAAATTTGATATGAATGAGTATTTGTTTTAAAAAAAAGATTCATTAACAAAATAAAACGTAGTTGGGATAACCTAAAACAAATGTACTATTTCTATTAAATGCAAAGACTTAAAATAAAAAAACAAGTGAAATGTAGTGGCATGTAACAATAAATTAATCACAGTTTTACTGAGCAATCAGGAAAAATACTGATGTCACAAATAAATACATTTTTATCCTGCATAAGAAACGATAATATTTATTTTAGCAGGCTGACAAAATCATTGCACATCACTACTTTTTACCATTGCACTGATTCCCATGTTGTCTAACCCTTTGATGCATAATGGTCACTACAGTGGACAGGTACTCAAAATTGTTATTTCTTTATTTTTGCTATTAAGCACAGCTGTTGAAGACTTTGTTGCATGTGAGCCCCTCCATTTGGACTTCAGTAAGTCAAGCCAACATGTTCAGAATGCACGCTGTCCACCGAGGTGGACATGTAATACATAATTTGTAAATTATTAAATGTTACAAGAAATATTTGTTGAAATTTGTTTCATTCACATCTAAAGATGAATGAAATTAAAAAAAAACATGGTTGAAGATCTCATAATTCATGCATCAGAGGGCTAATAAGTGTAATTAGTGTGTGTGTGTGTGTGTGTGTGTGTGTGTGTGTGTGTGTGTGTGTGTGTGTGTGTGTGTGTGTGTGTGTGTGTGTGTGTGTGTGTGTGTGTGTGTGTGTGTGTGCGTGTGTGGTGTCAGTAGTTTATTTAGTGGGTGTAACTCCCTTCAGAAGTTACTCATTGAATTATGTTGCTGGCACTCCCTGTCTCTGACTTAAGTCAAACTCACCTCCCAGCACTTTTTGACTAATTAACTTTAAAGGGTAAACACCTCTAAACCTCTGTTGTACTCTGAATATTGATCATTTCCATGACTGATTCTTCAGTTTTGTCAAGTCTTCCCATTATTTGTTTCATTTAGTCACAATTCAAACATTTTCCTGTATCCAACACTTCATGCATTTTGTTTGCTGTTTTTTTAACCCTGAGTAACATTTGTTTTAAATTCAAAACTAAACATTATAACTGCTTTTTGGTGCGCATTATAAATCCTTACTGAAGCACCACATGTTATGCCTTCTACTGAATAAATAGCCTTTTCTGTGTGTTACTCATCGTACAAACTGTGACTGCAATAATCATGTAAAATTCTCCCCATCAGCACTCTTCAGCTCCTCCTGAGAGATTCCAAGACATTCCTAAAAAGGATACAAATAACCTTATCAGCAAGTTCTGGTCAAAATACCTCAGCTGACTCCTTATGTTGAGAAGGAGCAGCAACTTAGTGAATCTGAGGTTTAAAAACCAGACATCTTTCTTTTTACAAGTAGAAGTTCTTACAAAACCAGGGAGTGCATGTGCATCTAAGTCAAGCTACAGCAATAATCAAGGTGGAACTAGGAGGCTTTATCCCAATTTACATGTCCGATAAAAAAAAACGTGTTCCACTGCGCTACAGTAGGTGGCGATATGCACCCCTTTGTGTCAATCTTCTTTTGGTTAGCCTATTGACCTTTTGCACATGACGTCACGCCACTCATGTGACCACCCCCTTCGAAACATGGATGGCAAAAAGACCATTTACACCCATTGAAACTCCAGTGAAGCTAGTCAAAACAAGCCAGTTTGTAGCCTTTTATCACTTTTATTTAATTGATTTGACAGTAAAATGGTTTTAGCTTGCTGCGTGGCTGGCTGAACTAACAGACAAGGACGTAAACTCAACTCGTTTTGTTTTTTAATAACTTTGATGGAGACTGAGGACAGAGATGAACTGCAGCGATCAATCAAGCGGACTAGCAGCCCTCAGATTTGCAGCGAACATGTTTTTACCGGGTAAGATTAACATTCATTTATTTCACGAGGAAGACGGGGACAGGGATAAATGTGATGTGTTTATACTAGTTATTGATAATCCTGATGGATGGGTATTTCACCAGAGACTGCGCGCCGTCCACTGTAGTTTAAAGTGAGATAATTATTAACAATATTAAAGCTCCAGTGTATGATTACGTGTGTTAAAATTACGTTATTTATTTATATGAGCGTCGCCGTTCAGAGATCTTCTCATTCCGGTGTGAGAGCAGCAGCTGAACCCGGTAACACCACCAGCAACAGAAGCTGGTAGAGATCCGGACTTTTTAAAAATCACCGTTGGTGTAAAGTGAAACACTATTTATAACATAATGTTATAAATCCAGCGGGGTGAATTTGGGCAAAGTCAGCAGCATGTTTACATCGGTGAACAGCTGCAGAGAGAAGGTAAGCTAACGTTGGTAAGCTAGTTAGCATACCGCTCTCTATGAGCCACGGCTAGATGCGCTACTTCTTCTGATAACTGAACTGGGCATGAACTAGTTGAAGGAATGCTGGAGGAGTTTAGATTTTGTTTTGGTCGCAAAAACAATTTCAGGCTCTACTTTTCCCTTTGTTTAGTGCTTGTGTTGCTCACTGTTTACATGCTTTTGCCATCCACCATGGTGGGCTCACGTGATTAGGTGATGTCGGTGCAAAGGGTCAATAGCAGCACAAAATTAGCAAACAAACACTAAACACTGGGGGAGTGAAGCAGACACTGTATGTAAACCAAACGGGAACCCAGTGCTCCCAGACCTGAAGCCATCAAAGAAGTGACAAAAATCACAATTCCACCTTCATTCACTAGGGGCTGGCACCTGAAAGGAGCAAGGTTAGGTTTAATAGGTCTAGTTTATAGTCATAGCAACTCTGAGAGAGGTGAATTTTTTTGCAACTCTTCCATTTAGGTGTAAATAAAGCCTGAAATTATGAATAGAGTTTGATTGACAGGTAGCATGAGCCATCAGAGCTAGTGCTAGCGGCTAACTCTGGTTAAGGTCTCAGCCTCTGTCTCATTTTGACTCTGAACTTTTGTTGTGTCCTCCTTTTGAATGTTAATCATGAAGTTATTGGACAAAGAGGGCAAGCTGTGGTACTGATTGCAATAAAAGATCATCCAAGAAGTCTCTGCTTCATTTTTATCAGTAAGTAAAATTATATTTCTGTGCTTTGGAAACTACCAAATTGTTCCCGAGCACAGCCGCTGCTGCAGCTCTCCACTCCCCACAGGGATGGGTCACATACGGGGATAAATTTCACCAGCATGTGATGATGACTATGGGACTTTAACTTTATTTTGCTGGTTGAATGGGGGGAAAATGCATAATGCTGCTTTGTAAAAAGGGGCTAAAATTGGTATCCGACTCACTACCTTCTCCCTGGGTTGTGAGCCGCCGCTACAGGTAATGCAAAGCCTTTATGCAACATCAATTAGTTGTAAAGCAGCTGATATCATTCAGCACTAATGGGGACAGGGTATTTCTCTCTCAATACTCAGAGATTTCGGGGGACCTGCTTAGCCTGGCCTGCCAGACTCCTCCTCCTCCTCTGTTTAAGTCTGGACAGGGAACGGGTCTGGGAACTCTCCTATTCAAATAACCCCACCCCCTGAGAATTCTACCCGAGCCAATCAGCGCTGAGCAACATGCATCACACACCACGACGCCGAGTTTGCCACAAACATGGCGACTGAAGCGGAGTTTGCTGCGGCTCTTTCCTCTGTTCTAAATGACTTGGACACGTCTTTAAAACCACAACAAGTAGAAGCGCTAAGAGTCTGTCTTCTAAAGAAAGATGTTTGCGCCGTTGCCAGACGCTATTTTTGACTACAGCTAAAAAAAACTACAGCGTTGCGCGGTACAGTCGGCATTTCTGTTTTTTTTTTTCTTTTTCGGATTGGTTATTTTTGAGCTGGCTGGTCCCGCCCCTCATGTGCTTCTCTGCCTGTGAGTTACCAGACCTTTTCTCTGTGCAGAATTAAATAGGACGAGTCTGGCAGGCCAGGCTAGGACCTCCTGGCCTTCGATGCCATTTTGCACCTTGTTTTCTTCATGTGTTTAATACTTTTTTCCTATGTCTTTTCACTTAATTACACATAACTCAGTGAATGGCCTTGAATGTTATTTTAGATGTCTTTGCATGAATTAAATACTTGAGTTTATATTGACATGTGGTGGAAATTTAGTGTCAATAGCCCACTTAGAAAAACCCTTACTGATAAAAATGCTGATTTGTCAAATACTTATTTTCTGAATGTCAGGCCTTAAAGGGCTAAAGGAAATATTGCTTTCAAGTAACTAAACCTAAACTTTTCTCCTACATAAAAAAACAAGCAAATTGACCAGATTCAGTCTGATTACTGGATTATTGCTGCAGACAGACTTCCTTATACTTTTATTATATTAGACAATACAAACGAATTCTTGTGTGGGTAAAATTTAATTTTGTTTGAACTGGTTGCCCTTTCCTTGAAATTACCATCAATAGTGCTGTTAATAGTTATGTTTTTTTTTTCATTTGATAAAAACAGCTAAGCTTGACTGACTCAGACATTTCTTCTTTTGTCAGAACCTGATTGTGTTTTATTTGCACGTCAACACGCATTCCAGCCAAGATCATTCTGAAAACTGACTCATATCACGTGTTTTGATGTTATCGTGACAGGAAGTGAGCATTTAAACATTTAATTCCCACAAATGTGCACACAAAAAAATCTATGATTGTCAGTTGCTGCTCAGCATGTTTATCTTAACCTTCTGTTTCAAGATGAAACACCTGGAAAACACTGAATATCAATAATGCCAAATTTAAAGGAGGTGTTGAGCTGATCCTTGGAGCTGCATGCTGGTGAGTGGTGTTTTCTCGTGGCCCACCGGGAACGCTGAGGGCAACAGGACTGAGGAGTTGAGAAATTTCTGAGAAGACAACCTGTTACCTGAATGGCAGCAGGCAACCTCCACGCCCTCTGCGGCCTTTCATCTTCCGGAGCGTGCTGACAAACGCCGCACATCCTGTCTGGCCTTACACAAAACACCAGAAGTAGTAAACACCCACCTGAGCCAAAGGCAGGCACACCCAGCACACACACACACACACACATATGCGCGCAAACAAACGTGTGTACTAGCAAGCACAGACAGAGTAATACAGATGAGTGAGAAACAAAACTTGTAAATGGATCCATATATCAAACCTCTTTAACAAGATGTTCTGCTGACTTGAAGATGTGATGAAAACCACACATTCAGTCGAGCAAAAACAAACAGGAATTGTATGGATATTTTGCTCAAATCTGGAGCTGTGCTAGTTGAGAGTAATATCCAAAAATAACTACACAACATGTGGGACATTTGTTTAAAACTTTGTCATTAAATCAACTGTTTTCCAACTTGTTAGCAAAAATAAAATTGTCCGTGCTTATCCAAGCGCTTGTGGGCTTTTTTTTTTTTTGCCCCGAGTACATCTTGCAAGGCATTCATTCCAACCAGAGAACGTTGCAAAGTTATTGATTAAATGAGTTTCCCACACCTTTGATATAAGTCTCAGATGCGCCTATAACAGAGTCAATGTGCAGCTATTGAGTAAACATGATTTAGATTTTATGTGGTAATTTAGCTGTGAGTTATCACAACACATTCCTTCAGCTAATGCAGAGATGTCAATTTAGATTTTCTTTCACCCTGACCATTTAAATGGGGTTCAAACATGTTTTCTGTGTAATTCAGCTAAATTTTCTCTCCATTTCTCTCATTTTTATTAAAAAAATTCAGAATATTAAAAAACTTGAGAACTAAAGAAAAAAAATAACAGACCTAAAAATCCACTTACAGCAGATGGCTAATATCTAGAAGTTACATGTTTATAAACTAGAACAATGATCCATAATTGACCCTGAATGATTTATTCATCAAAATGGCTTGAAATTCAAATTCTGTTGGAATAAAACTGATGGGGCGGCAGCTAATGTCCTTTGAAATACTTTGGAAAATCTACAGACATTTTTAAAGAACTACTAATCAAAACTACTTTAACAGAATCCTTCAATTTAAAATAAATTAAACGTCAACTCAAGACTTTTGCTCATGTCCACAGATGGACACTTCAGCTGAGGCAAAGTTGTGACCCAGTTTGTGAGTTCTGCCATGTGAAGCAGAGGGCCGGCCGGAGGAAGATGAAGGGTGTTAAGGGACGGAAACAGCTGGTGAGAAGCCCAGAGGATATTAATCTGAGGGGGGAGACAGGATGGCAGCAGAGGAGGCCATCTAATAAAGCATGGTATTACTGCTGCAAAGGTGTGTGTGCTCGTCTGTGTGTCTTCCTGGAGGATTGCAGGTGAGTTAGAAAAAAATTCATCCGTGTCCATCTGGCTACTGCAAATGGCAAATGTTTCTATCTTAGACTTTGTGCACATTTCTGTTCTGAGTTCATGGCTGCGAGGAAATCTATGATTATCTCAGTAACATTTGATGAATCCACCAAAGCTTTTTCTAGCTGCACACACACACACACACACACACACACACACACACACACACACACACACACACTAAGTGAATAAAAAAGAGGGGGTTTTGGAAATTAGATAAAATGAAGTGATCCAAATTTTCTCTGAGTAATTAAAGTTCTGGTAAAAAGGCAGAAGTGGGAGATGGGAGGGGAAGCTGGGCGGCATCAGTCGCACAGACAGTAATGACGGCGCCACTGCTGTTTAACAATCAAAGATGGGAGGCGGGAGCTCACGAGGAAGTCTCTCCATGAAAAATACAGGTGTTTGGTACAATCAAAGCTCAGCTTGCAGAAATGACTGGGTTTGAAGTTGAAAGGGGAGGCAGGGGGAGGAGATGGGGGGGGGGGGGCAGCTGTGGTGAGTGAGTGCGTGTATGGAAAAAAAATCTTGACTCAGAGGAACACCGTAGGTCGGTCTCTCCTCCAGGATTTTGAATAATTAACAAGGATAAGGAAGTTGACTACTAGGTGCTTGCTGTTTACTTTACTTGGATTTTTTTTGGTTGCCTGTTGAGGGGAAGTGAGGCTTTAGGCTGCCTGGATCTCTGGAGGTTGGGATGTTGGCAGAAGGATTTGTCTGGGACACTGGTGTGGTTCCCATGAGAATACATGAAAGTCAGTTCAGACCCAGGCCAATGGATCAGAACCAGAACCAGCTCCGCATGGTGGGAATCAGGGACAAAAAGGAGACACCTCTGCAGAAATATTGTGAGCAAAATTTACATAATTTAAACAAGTTTGAACTTTGAAGTGGAATTAAAGTGAATAAACAACAACTGGATTATGTTTTAATTGCTGCAAAAATAAAATAAAATAAAATAAAATAAATCAGTTCCTCTAAATCCGAGACCATGGCCCTGAGTTGGAAAAAGGTAGAATGCCTTATCCAGGTCGAGGATGAGGTCATGCCCCAAATAGAGGAGTTGAAGTATCTCGGGGTCTTGTTCACGAGTGAGAGAAAGATGGAGCGTGAGATTGATTAGCAGATTGGTGCTGCGTCTGCAGTGATGCAGGCGTTGTACTGATCTGTTGAGCTGGAAGGCGAAGCTCTCGATTTACCGGTTGATCTATGTTCCTACTCTCACCTATGGTCACGAGCTTTAGGTAGTGACTGAAAGACTGAGACTGCGGGTACAAGCAGCTGAAATGAGTTCTCTCTGTAATGTGTTTGGGCTCTTCCTTAGAGATAGGGTGAGAAGCTCGATCATACAGGAGGGGCTCGGATTAGATCTACTGCTCTTCCACATTGAGAGGAGCCAGTCAAGGTGTCTCTGGCATCTGGTTGGGATGCCTCCCTGGTGAGATTTTCCGAGCCCGTCTAACCAGGAGGAGACACAAGGGAAAACCCACGACACGCTGGTGGGACTATGTCTGAATCACCCTCTGATTGAAACCTTCTTTTGAAACCTCCTTTTTTATCTAATGAAATTTCTTTGCATTATGAAGACAAGTGAAAAAAAAAATCTGAAATTCCATAAAAACGTGTCCTTCTCTCTTAAAATTAGTACTTGTAAGACATATAATTGAAGACTTCCGATTGAGAATTTACCCAGCAACAAGAAATACTATTCTGTGATTGGCTGGTATGTCAATTTCTCAAGAGAGGTGTCAATCTGACTTGAACTTGCAGGCTAAAAGTGAAACTAGTCTTCAACCCCTGATTCCTGCATTTGCCACAAAAAGAAAATAAACAGGGAAACGCTCAGATTAGAAAAGCCAGTGACAATTGCACATTACATTTTCAAACTAGCATTCAAGGACTCACCCATTTTGTTTCACGATGGGGGAAGCTATGTTGATTTAGTGTGCAGGAGACAGGACACCTTGGCTAGTAGAAGCTAACCATTAGCATTAGCAACTCCACATCATGGCAGAACTTCTTCAGGCTTGTGTTATTTTGGGAGATAAAACATCAACCTACCAACAAGTCGGTGGTAGATTTGTTTTTCTGTTGGCCAATCTGCTGTAGCTCACTTCTAGTTTCTGAAACAGACCACAGCAAATGAGCAACAACAAGTGAGCTTGGATTTTAAGAGCACTCCAGTCTGCTCAGAATGACACTGGGACTGCTCCGATCATAAATTCCATTGGATTGTCTTGTTGTGAGAGTACAACTGAGCGAGGTGCCTGTTGAATGTGAAATTTGATCAACCAGGAAGCGAGTAGACGAAAGCGTGCTGCAACCTCCTCCGCCACGTGTGTTTACTCCAAAATCAAGTTTTATCTCGAGAGGTTCTGCTGGTATTTGCTGTGTGGCTGCACACCATACACGGTGTGGAAAAAAACTGGTAAGTTTGTGTTTTTATCGACCTATGTGGAATTTCCCGTTTTGGAAATCGTCCAACATTTGTAAATCCTGCTGTATGATTCGTCCATTAGCAGAGCATTTTGCCTAATCCTTTCATAGCCCAAGAAATATCGTATGCAAATTGTAATAAAAGTCAAATATAACCAATCTAAGTGCTTTGATAAAATGTTTTAGAGCTCAGCGATTAAAAAAAATAATTCGGAGGGTGACAAAAGAAATGAACAGGGTTTTGAGATCACATTTATAGCATAATACCAGAACTGACTGTGGTACAGCTCATTAAGGAACAAAAAAGCATAGAGTGAAACTGAGATAATAAACGCTGTTTCTACAAGATACCGGCTGACAAAGAACCAAAATGCTTTGAAATGACGCTCAAGCTGCTTGTTTTTCCCTGACTAATTTAGCTTTTAGATGTATCATTTGCCTAGTAGGTGGGCAATATTAAACAGCTCACACACAAGTTATCTAAACTGTTGGCTTTAATATGTGCCTTTAGAAGGTTGCTGCTATTGGCTATGACAGTAAAAGTCAAAGTTCAGTCTTACTGAACCAGAAACCACAAAGAACCACGAAGCATGAAATTGACCCTTTGCACATGATGTCATGCTGCTCATGGAACTGCCCCCTTTGCCATGATGTTGTCAGAAAAAGCGTTTACACACATTGAAACTCCTGTGAAGCCAGTGAAAATCAGCCTGTTATTAGCCTTTTATTGCTTTTATTTAGTGGATTTCCCAGCAAAATGGTACGTTTGTTCCATGGTTGGCTGCACTAACAGACAAGGATGTACACTGTAACGTCCAGCAATGGTCAGTTTAGGTACAGTCTGACCTTTCAACATCTGGTCAGAAAGGAGACACAACACTGCATGTGTTCCCTTTAAATGAGCCTGCCTTCAAACCAGCTGGGACTCACAGACTCTGCAAGTCTGAAGGATAAACAATAACTTTCTTTCCCAAGGTCACCATCTGTCTGCCTCTACAGAAGGAAGAACTCCAGCTTGATTCATTTGCTAAATTCAAGACTGATTTCTTAAATCAATATGAACTTCTTCCATGACTTATAATCTAGATAATCATTAAATAAACATGTGTTTATTACTACTTATAATAATTATAGTATAATGAAATGCTTCATTAATCTGTGCTCACTGAATGGATGTTATGTTATGTTTATGTCTACTAGAACCTGCCATGTTTCAACATGTTTTGACGATGAGGTCCTCACACCTGCACTCACACAATAACAAGTACGGCTAAGTTAAACTCTGACACACATAGTATTAAACCAGTCAGAACATCCTGTATCAAGAAGGTGTTTTTCTGAGTTGTCTTGGTAACATCTCTCAAACTTGTCAGCCTCTGATTGGCTGTGCAAGTCATAACATCAAAACCTTAAAACTGGATCATCCTGAGTGATTCGACAGTTCTAGAGAATCGCTCAGACCGGCCACCTGTAGCAAAACCTCTTTAACCATCAAAGATTTTGACACGTCATCAAAACCTTTTTGCACCTGCAAAGCTGATAAGCAAACAGTTCCTGCAGAAACAAAGCTGATATTGTTAGACTCCTTAAGAGTCCGCCAGACGCACGGTTCCATCCAGCTGTTGTGACCCGAGACATCTCTGGACTGAAGAGTCGGTACCACGATACTCTACAGCCCTCTGGTGCCAGAGGTCAGCCGACCCCTGCGACTTTCAGATCCAGCAAGGGGGTCTCTCCAAAACAGGTGAAGTAGACATGACAGATTGCGTCTGATGTTCTTCTGATGATAACAACTTTATAGCTTAGAGCAAACCAAATTCTTTTCACCAGAACTCAGCTTACTTTGATAAGGAAGCTCTGACTGACATCGCATTCACACATAGGTTCCTTCATCACGTTTAGTTACATCCACTCACAGTAAATGCTTAGTTAATTAGTCATGTTTTAATTGTTTGTAAAATTAATTTCTTACTTTTATAAACCTGACTCTTTCTTGAAGTAACACTAAGTGTGGTTGATCACTGAAAAAGCAAAGAACCTAGATCTTCTGATTTAAAACCTAGAATCTTCTGATAATTACAATAAAGATAATCATAAGAAAATAATCATCGATTTGCCTACGCTACAACACTCAATTCATCTTTTTTTTTAAATAACTTTGATGAGGACGGAGATGAACCACAGTAATCAATCAAAAAGACTAGCAGCTCCCAAAATATTTTTGTATTTGCAGCGAACGCATTTTACCAGGTAAGTTTACCGTTCATATATTTCATGAGGAAGACAGGGACTGACTAAAATGATACATGGTATGTTTTTATATTTGCATTGTTTTAACGAGATGTAGGATTTTTATGGACAGTTTTGTTACTTGTAAGGTTTAAAGGTCTAAATTATGAAGAACTGTGTAAAACTTGTTCTTTCTGAAATATGATCAGTCTCTGACTTTCACATACATGCTAAAACATTTTCTTCAACCTCTTTCGCCTGCATAAGCCAAAGAAAGGAAATAAGCGGGAAATGATCTGGTCAGAAAAAGCCAGTCCCTTCTATGTCACAATGAAAATTATCATTCATGGCTCCACCCACCTTGACCTGCGACATCGGAGGGTTGTGTTGATTTTGCCAACAGGAGAGAGCTAAGCACATTTTGGCAAGTAGAAGCTAGCGATTATAACCTCCAAGCCCCCACAATGCAGGTGAAAAATTGAAGCAAACGCGGAAATGAAATAAATTGCAGTTCCACCCTCATCCGCTGGGGGCTGGTGTCAGAAGCGAGCAAACCCTCATTGACTCCCATGTTAAAAATACCAATTTCACAGCAGAAATAAACATCTTTACAGCCTGGTTCCAAAACATGTTTTAGGTTTAAATGATCTAGTTTACACTCATGACAACTCTGAGGGGGGTGAATTTTTTTCTCACTCTTCTGTTTAAGTGTATTAAAAGCCTAAAATTCTGTATAATTAATGAGCATCAGACCCACGTGACCGCAGAGCTAGCTCCGTGGAAAGGCCTCAGTAGAGCCTCGGTCTGGCCTGGAAACTGTTCCAGGATTTTGAGTCTCTGTGTTTGTGTTTTCTTTTTTGGATATTTTTTGTGCAATTATTGGACAAAATGACTTGCTGTGGCATTAATTGCACTAATAGAGCGTCCAAGGAGTCTCCACTTCATTTTTTTTTTGGTAAGTAAAATTATATTTATGTATTTTAGGTCACTGCCGAGCTGAGCTTAAATCTTAACATGTACAGTTTAACCATGAAATTTAAATGTAATAGGGTAAAACCCAGTGCATTTAACACAATGCTGCATTTTAGAAAATGGGTTGAAATATAACATGTTGGTGGAGCTGGGTTCCGACTATCGGCTTGTGGAACTCTCGAGAGACCGATGTTTTCCACCTGGTTCTCCCCTCCCCGCAGCTCGGCGCATCTCTGTCTGATTGCAGCTTCTGTCTGATCGCGGCCCCTGTCTGCTTCGCGGGCTGCCAGCTTGTGGAGCTCTCAGATGGAAACCGATGTTTTCCACCCGGTTTTACCCAGCGGTCAGCCCGGCGTATCTCTGACTCAGAAGCTCTGGTGTTGTGTATAGTTATCTCCGGTTGTAGCTAGGTTGCTACCTCCATTAGCTTAGCTCCCACCTCCGCGTTAGCTTTGGCTTAGCTTCAGGTTAGCTTGTAGCTAGTTCGACCGGGTGTCGTCAGTTGATCCCAGCCTTACAGCCCCACCCTCACCTCCACCTCTTTTCCCTTTTGTGGAATTGTCTGGGCTTGACGGAACCTGTGACACGATCAAAATGGCGGTGGTGGCCACCTCCCATTTTTCTTCAAAAACGTGTTATTGGAGCCTATAGAAACCAATTGTCCAATGTTTATATGTCGATGCCTCCACCACACCGCAGAAGTCGTTCAGGCTTGTGTTATTTGTGGAGATAACACAGAAGTTTTGCATCGCTATTAGCCAATCAGTGGCTATTCATTTGCATATCATGAATATTAAAGAGTAAGACTCATAATCCTGCCATTTTGTGCCCCCTCCAACAAACTTTTACCCCCTGAAACAGGAGCACCTGTGCTATATTCCACAGAAAACCATTCATAAAGCATTCATTCATTCATTCATTTAGGGCCACAATTTGTGTTACCCTGCATAGAGAATGTATGTTTGTCTCTTTGTGATAACTACTTGTAAAATTCTATCTGCATGCTCATCTGTGTTACTCTGATGTACATTGACAACCCTTGTGCAAAATCAATCAATCAATCAATCAATCAATCAATCAATCAATCAATCAACCAATCAATCACAATAGAGACAACAGCAGATTTACTGAAACATTAGTGAATGAGCGTTTTAACCTGCCATGAATAATGGGTCACTTGGATTATGTTGTTGTTACATGTGGAATTGGACTTCTTCAGTTATGATCCTGACTTGGGAGTTTTGGGTTTCCTGGAGAAGTTATGAAGTCTTTAGTAGGAGAAGCTTGTTTGCAGAGCTGATATTATTGATCCAGGTAAATCTGGCTGGTTTTTCTAAGGTTAACACATTTACTGCTACTTCCTTTGCAGAATTTAGAGGTGGAACAAGTCTTTCAAGAAAATATTTCTATAAAACAATTACACTGTAATTAATTTATTTTCAGTTCAGTTCAGTTCATTTTATTTCAAACATATACATTACCAACATTTCATAAAATCATTCCATGCAGTTTGTTTGAAAAGGAGTAGGAAGAAGTATATACTTATTTAGCCCTACCCCCTCAGGTTTACATCCTCATCATCTAAATTTGAACAACAAAAACATTTACAATGCCTTCATAAAAAAAAATAAATAAATAAAATAATATAATAATAATAATTCTCATGTTCAACTAGAACTATATTTAGATTTGCTAATTTGTTGAAGAGATTAAACATCGATTTGCATGCCGTCCTGGGTTAATTGCATTTTCTTCATTCTTATACTTATTTAACATTTCTTTTTTGAGTTTTATTTTAAACTGGTTTATATCACTACTGTCCTTTATTTCTTCTGTTAACTCATTCCAGAATTTAACGCCCGCAAAGGAAGTAGCCATCCTTTTCAATGTTGTTCTTACTCTTTGTACTTTTAAATTCCACTTCCCTCTAAAATTATACCTCCCTTCTCTTATAAGAACCATTTACTTATTTCAAGAGGGAGCATCCCTTTCCTTGCCTTATATATTATTTGCGCTGTTTTAAATTTGGCCAGGTCCTGGAATTTTAAAGCTTGCATCTTAATAAAGAGTGCATTTGTGTGAGCCCTATACCCCTCCTGATATTAAGCCTCATGTGAAAAATATTATTTTTTTTTTGCTGTTAAAATGCAATAGAGATATTATCATCACAAACAAGAGCTCTATCCAAAACTGAGGGCTTAATGTTGGGTCAAAATGAAATAATTATGTGACTGAGGACTTTTAACTGCTGTTTTCTGAATGTCGCTTTGTAAAACAATCAAGAACAAATCTTACTTTTAAACTGATGGATCACCTCAAACTAACAGTCATTCAGCCTGAGACGGTACTCTTTAGCCTTTTTTTAAATTAAAATAAAACAACAAAAATACTCTTTCCATCAGCCTGTATTGTTTTTAGAAATTCAATTTGGTCAAAAACCAGACTAGATCCTCTAATTAGCAAATAAAGAAGTAAAATAATTTTTGAAATGCATGTATGTTGTCAAACTTGAAATATATGACTCAATGCTTGAAATGGGCTGTGGCACCAGTGTCATGGGTCTTTAGGGGCTAACTCAATTTTCACTTTATTTGATCATCTACTTTTATATGTTGGCCGGTTATCGGATAAAGGTTTGTGAGAACTTTTTTCTAGAAGCCTAAATGGTAAAAATGGCCTGTATTTGATATAGCGCCTTCTAGAGTCCTGGAAACCCCCCAAGGCGCTTTACAACACAATCACTCATTCACCCACACATTCACACACTGGTGGGGATGAGCTACAATGTAGCCACAGCTGCCCTGGGGTGCACTGACAGAGGCGAGGCTGCCGAGCACTGGCGCCACCGGTCCCTCTGACCACCACCAGCAGGCAACGTGGGTTAAGTGTCTTGCCCAAGGACACAATAGCGACAGACTGAGCGGGGCTCGAACCTGCAACCTTCCGATTACAGGGCGAGCACTTAACTCCTGTGCCACCGTCGCCTAAAAGCGTCCAACCTATTTTAGGTGGTGTAACTTCACAGGAAGAAATAAAAATAAAATTAAATTGAACCCTTAAGGACCTGTGGTGACCTGACACTTGTGTCACAACCAATTTCAAACATCTGCAAAATTGCTTCTTAAAATATTCAAGTTTGAAAACCCCAAGTAACATTCTGTCCATATATATATATATATATATATATATATATATATATATATATATATATTGAAAATTATTCTAATTCTTTATTTTATTACATTTTTTCTACATTTTGAAGAATTTATTCTAAACTGCTTTCGAATTCAAAAGGGGTTGGGTTCTAAAGGGTTAAAATGATCATTGGGATAAACCTGATGTGGGTTCTGCAGCCTGGAGGGAATCTGCTCGTTCCTATCAGACCAAACATCTTTACAAAGTTTCTAAAAACAAAACCCACAAACATTTTCTTGTAAAGTCACCCCAAAAAAGCAATATGTAAAAACTATAAACTATCACAACACTTTCAAATCATTAGGAGAATTTTTAATCCACCGACATGAAGCGACACTGTAATTAAATGTTATTAAACCGGCTCTTTCTGATTGTATTCGTAAGGAAATAAGCTTAACTATTCAGAGATGTCCGTAAACACCATTTACGAGGTGTGTGGTCTGAGCTCCTCCACATCATCCTGAAACTCACATTTCATCCTGATTTACATGAAATTCAGCAACAGGGACTTTTCTCACAACAATAAAACAAAGGGATTATTTAAATGAGCCTCACTGCAGGTTTTAGCGGATTTGTGGCAGATTTGGGTTTTTGAATATTGAACACAGTTCTTGCTGAGCAGAAATCTTTGTGCGGGTGAAAAGAGACTAGTTGTTGTGCTTGGCATCTGGATTTTGTCGTGGTGTAAACAGGTCGAAGTCAGCGTTTGTAAAGTGCTGTTTCAGATAAAACCGGTCTGTCTGTGGTTTGTGTTTGTCAGTTGATTTGAAGCTGCTCCACCAACGTGCTGCGACAGGAAAAGGAATTAACTCAGACAGGAGGCAAAATTATAAATGAAAAACACTTCAAAGGGAAAAAACTGTAAAAAAAATAAAAAAAAAACAATTAAACGTTTGAATCAAAAATTCCATAAAACCTTGACATGCAATGGGACATTCAACTCTAAAACTGTTGATCACTCTTTCATTTGTCTCAGAAGATGTTGGGTTCATCTGTTCATTTGAACATTTCTCAGGTCAAAATTTTAAAAATTTGACAAAATGTGAATAATTAAGTATGTTGTCTGCTACTGAGATTTGAACTAAATCAATGTATGGTGGACTTATGGTTGTTTTTGAAAATAACATCAGACATGAATTAATAGAAGATCCAAGGTGATCTGTGAACCTCAGCTGCAGATAAACCACACTGCTCTCCAACTATAAAATGAGCTGAGTTCAGAGACACATTTGTGCTGTCAAAAGTCTGATGTCCTGCTAAAACACACACAGACAGAAACTTTATCTCTCTTTAAGTTTGTCTCATTGCTTTCAGCTGCTTTTCTAAAAAAAAGACAGAATAAAAAGTTTCAGCAGACAAAATGTGACCCAAAAAAATAAAAACCAGTTTGAGGGTTAAAAATCAGAAATGAAGAACTAACTCTGGGTCTCACAGACAAAACAAATGTTTCGGTTTCTGAAAAGTCCCAAAACTTTAAAACAGTAAAACAGAAGTGTTCAGTTTATGATCAAATGTTTCCATTAAAAATGTTTTTCTCCTATTTAATGTCACATTATAAGATACAACAAAAACAGAATAAACAGCTCTGACAATAAAATATTTGAAGAAAACAAATGAAATAATTAATTTAGATTGTATGCAACGATTCAAACTCAAATTAGCAAATTCAGCCAGAAGCAGATTTTAATTTAATGTGATTAGCTATTTTATCATTTAATTCGTTTGTACCATTCTGACTCAGAGGTGTTGTAATGCTTTTGATTTAAAGCTTATTTTCAGTCTTCATTTTAGAAAACATTTACATTTTTAAAACAGTTTGCATCTGTCTCTGCAAGCTTTTATGCAAAAGCTTCATTTTATAAAGTTACATTATTTTTATTATTTAGGGCTGCCCAACACTTCAAAATGTGGCCCCTTCTCATTAGCCTGGCTTTCTAGAGTCGTCCTCTGTTTAATTCTGCACAGAGAATTAAACAGAGGAAGATTCTGGCAGGCCAGGCTACTTTGTCATATTACTCATCACAAAATATAAAAATCACATTTTGTTGTTACTGAAATAATGCAGGATGTTTTCTGACCAAGATGCAACATTAAAATGTTTTTTTTTACAAACTGAAACAGATTATTTTTTTATGTAGTGCATTTGAAAAGTTCAAGTCGGTGAGGTCACCAGTCAGATCTAGAGTTCTTGTTCTCCCATCTTCCCATTTTTAGTGGCTACAAACTCAAAATGAGTCTGTTAAAAATGACGAATACTCACAAATAATTGTATTAATTACATTTTGCAGCATCCATAAGATCTTTACGATGTAATTATTCTTGTTTTGATGAAAAAAAATTCTCCATTAAGAATTTACCTCAAAAAAAGATTATGTGCACTAATAAAATTGTAACGTCACCCTGTTACTGCTACTTTGTAATTATTAACTTATTTGAGGTGTAGTCAGTTATTGATAAATGGTTATTTATCATTCTGAGACTCCACGTTGAGCCAAAGTGCCTCCACCGAGCAGTTTCCTCAGCTCCAGCCGTCTAGGCGCTTCCTCTACGGTGAGCTGCCGCGGGGGGCGGAGTCTGGAGGAGCCGGAGACGCCCCGCCCACCGTGAAGTTCAGTCGCTACAAAAAACTGCTTACCTGTGGACAGGAGATCTGCTGTATCTTCACACGGACCGTCAGATGAAATATGATGAGGATTTTATTTTGGGGAGCGCGTTTCTCGACCAGCAGATCTGATCTCAGGCAAGTTTTGTTCCCCAAGAAAGTCTTCCACAGCTCCAAGAAGCAACAGGTAACTCCATCCTGCCTCCAGAGGCACGTTTTATACAAATATGTTTTTATTAGCAGCAATCAAACTCCACAGACGCCCAGAATAATCAGAGACGTTTGTGTCTGGAAAACAAATATTATAGGCTACAATTGTAGTAGTTAACGTGGAGTGAGTGGCAAATATGTAATTTATATGCATAAATTAAAACTAAAAAACAACAAAATATTACACTCAAAATGTGATTTATATTTTTTTATTATTAGTGAAGGAATAAAACTCCAGACTTGAAAAGAAAACAAGTTTTTCTTTTCAAAATAACATTTTTAGTTTATGGGTTTGTACCACAGACTAACACAACTTCAGCATTCAAAAATGTATTATTGTGATTTAAAAAATAAATAAAACTGGACAAAATAAAAGTTGTAATTGTATCCACAACAATGCTTATATGAACTTTTTTGAGTCAAAGAAATATTGATTTTCCTATTAAAAATACAAAATACAAATTTGCAGCTAAGATTAATAGTGCACACACTAAAAATACAATTTTCTAAATAAATTATCCATTAAATATAAAACAGGTCAGCATGTTTTTAACGTATGAATAAATTTGTAGAGCTGACTTTGTATTGGACTACTTAATATGTATAGCAGAAGCAGCAACTCTTGCTATCAGACTTTATTCTAAAATGAGTGGTTTCATACTTTCCTAAATTATCAGAAATATACTGAAGTTATGAATGTTGCACAAGCTGCTATTTTAAGTAGCTTTGAGTAAAACTGGGTCACTTTTTTAGCATAATATTGTAGAAATTGCTTTAAGTTTACAGATAATATCATAAAATGCTGCATTTACTATTCTAGGAAATGACAGAACTCCATTAAATATGTATTTTAACAAATAGATTTTCATGGACATGAAAGGAAAACAATGTTTTCTTCATCTGTGAGTATCTTTGTGTGTTAATAGATAAAATCAAAAGAATAAACATATCTAGAAAGATGGGTTTCTGATGAATATTAAAGTGTAAAACTGGCTGATGATGCCTCTAAAATCAGTTGTTTAGTCTCAGAAGAATTTCTTCCTAATGCTTATAGCAAAATAAATCCTGGAAATTTGTTGCAGATCTTTGTTAGACAGGCTCCTAAATCATTCAGGATATCAAGCTGTCATCCATATCTAAACTATCACTGTAATTCATCATAAAGCTGACTGCACAGATTAGCAGAGATCAGAACTACATCTCCGTCTCTTTCATCCAACGCTCAGGTGTGCTGAGTCGTTTGGGGCGCCACATTTTTCCCATCCAGCTTTGATGACTGCTGGTGATTTTCAGCGTTTGTTTTAACATGTTTTTGAAGCAGTAGCTCCTGAAACCGCCGTGTTCAGAAGCGTTTGATTTAAACAGAGAAGTGTTTGAAGTTTGTCATTACAGACTCTCACCGAGTGAAGTGGCCCCTGACAGACCGGTGTGCGCCGCTCCATCCATCTTGTTCTTAAGGCGGGTTTAAAACAGACAGCTTGAAAAAGTGACATTTGACCTCCAACCAGCTCCTGCAGACAGTCGGGGGTTGAGGAGGCCGATACTGAAGCTGTAAATTACAGAGGAAACGGACTTGACTGCAACTCTTTTTCCTGGCTTATCTGCACATTAACTCGTGTGATGGATGAAATTATTTGTTTTCCTTAAACTCAAGAGATCCGTATTTTCCTTGAGATTTTCCTGATCAATTGATAAAAAAAATCTGATAGGTTTGTTTCCCACCCAAACTGTTGCACATTCATCGGGCCTCGTTTCGATTGGAGACTTGTAAAACCGTCTCTGTTCTGGATCTTGGCTGGGCAAGTTTTATGACCCCCCACCTCCCACACCCCCTTGAGGCCTACCTCATGCCAGCTGTTTGAACGCTCCTAGCCATTTATCGGACGAAGGTAAATGTTGCCGTCCTGGTTTGTTTACGGGGGAAACAAACCCAACCAACCCACTGCGCATCTGAGAATTCTCCAAAAATTACAGAGCAGAAGCTCCGGGTTGAATAAATCAGCTTGACCTTTCACATCAGACCTTTCATTAGGGGATTCCAAACTAATTGCTCTGCGATTTTATTCTTTGGCGTTGCTTTGACAAAACTTTGCAGGAGGAGTGATCCTCTCTGGTTTGTTGTATTGACTCAACAAATTGAGATCTTCCAAGGAGCTCCTTCACTGTCAGCCTGACTGACACCTTCCTGTGATGAATCCACGGGGTGTTTCTGGACACATGGCTTGGTATGTTAGATATTGATCTCCAGACAGAGACAGCGGCATTTTAAGGCTTCAGACGACTTTACTGTTTCCTGCTGTAAAGATAATTGTAGATGGTCCAGTTTAAAGTTAGCAAACTTAATGTCACCTGTGGACCTCAGAGCCCCACCTTCAGCACAGGACAGCAGACGAATGATGCTGCTGAGATGTGCGTAAGTGAACATTCCTGAAGCATGTTTGAGACAGGATGTGATTTCAGAGCGCGCGGCTATAATTATATACATAAAGTAATTGTTCTTCTGTTATTGTTGGACTCCCATTCTCAGGCTCCTGAATGTTGTTGGTCTGTGACTGTTGATGCTTCCTTGTCGCCAGCAATGGAGGCACACTGTCTCACGTGTTTACTTTTGTAACTAGCCCTGAGGGCTGTTGTTGTAAATCATGTGTGATTCATAAAAAAAATATATATATAAAAGTTCTCCTGTCTGCCAGGTTTCATCTCCACAAATCTCAAAGACGTACGAACAGACTTTGGCAGGCAGCCATACCTCCATGGAACTTCTTCCTTTACCAAAATGCTCTCCTGTCAACACCTGCCTTCCCCCATCTTAGCAGCGTTTTCTCCCCCCGCTGCTGCCTCTGCGCAGGGCCTGTGATGTTGTTTTCTTTGCGCTCTTCTTTGACGGTCCTACACGGGAAGTACCTGGCAGCGGATGCATGTGGCAGGCCTCTGCCTGGACACGTCCGTCTCCCCCCTCCGTCTTCTGTCTCCACGGACACACAGCGTGAGAAAAGCAGTATCCAAGGCAACGAGGGAGGTGCACAACGCTGGTTATTTAAATATTGTAGACAGCAGGATTTAAGCCTTTGTGTCTGCAGGTTTGGTTAAAAAATGTTGATCTGCAGAAACTGAGAGACTTAAAATATTTAGGATTGGTTGAATCCTATTTGCCAGTGTTACCTCTTTTGCCCTTTATTTATACATCACAAACATCCATCCATCCATCGTCTGAACCCGCTTTATCCACGTAGGGTTGCAGGGAGGGTCTGGTGCCTATCTCCAGCGGTCAATGGGCAATCAGGCGGGGTACACCCTGGACAGAGAGCCAGTCCATCGCAGGGCAACACAGACACACACAGGACAAACAAACACACACACTCACACCTAAGGACAATTTAGACGGACCAATTAACCTAACAGTCATGTTTTTGGACTGTGGGAGGAAGCCGAAGTACCTGGAGAGAACCCACGCATGCACAGGGAGAACATGCAAACTCCATGCAGAAAGATCCCAGGCTGGGAAGCGAACCCAGGACCTTTTCGCTGCAAGGCAACAGCTCTAACTACTGCGCTACTGCGCGGCCCCACATCACAAACAGTAATGATTTAAATATTCACCTCTTCACAAAGCCAGTGCGTCATCAGCAGCAGATTCCTTTTACGTACACAGACATGATGTCAATATGCTGACTAGTTAGTCATTTAACCTGCAACAGACTTGGACGTACTACATAATTTGTGATGCGTATTAAAAAGAATAAACAATAAAACCAAAGCAGTTCAAATACATCAAACTACAAATTATATTGGCTGTTGTGATGGTAAAATATTTTCTGACGGATAAATTTGACTGTCTATTTTAATGCTTGTTAAGAAAAACAATAATCCATCAACATTTATAACTAGATACCTAGCCTAGCAAACTGTCCTATCTATGTAAAAATATAGTCTGGCCACAACCCATTGGCTGCCCTCCGTCATGGGGCTAACTTTCTTTGCATGCTATTGGACAACAAAGTGACGTACTCACCACTATGAATGTCCGTCAACGGGGTAGTCCACTATACTGTGTTCAAGAAGACGTAAATACATCCTTTTACTAAATACAGGACTTAAGTACCTCCATCTGCTCTTGACTCAAAGAAAAGCCCAAGTCTAAATAGTCTAAAGTTGGAGCCAAAGCAGTTTAAAACATAAAGAGCTGATATTGGGCCACCAAACAGATAGAGCGCTGTGATTGGACCGGCACCAGACTGTCTGGGGCTGCGGAGGTTTCAATGGAGCGTGGCTAGACCAACACGCAGAGCAAAATCATTTTGCTTTGGCAACAGACGGTATAGATGTTTAGGCCGCTAGAATCCAGGACATAACAGGGAAGTTGAGACCAAAATACTCCAAAATGCCCCCTAGTGGTTGACAAGACTATATGTTTGAGCCCCATCCACTTCCTTGTAAATGGATCGACTCTGGTTTCGAAGACAACACAATGGTGCCATCAAAAGCACTATAAAAGGTGAAGTTATATAATAAGTAGACCAAATGCTGAACTGAGAGATAGAGCAAAGAGAAGGGGTAGGAAGGAAATGAGATGGAGTATTCGAGTCCTGGATCAGACTCGAGCTTGTTTAAGGAACTTAAATTGAGATTAATTAAAGTTGGACTCAAATTTTAACATGTGCAAAGGTAGCATGCTGCCAATTGAGGGTTTCCACCATATCCAGTTTCCACATGTATGGTGGATAATAAAGTTTACTTTACCAGGTTTCTCCTTAGAGTTGAGAAAAAGCAGAGCTATGTGTACAATATATGCAAGAGGGCAATGGACGACAGGGCTGGGACAACTCAATGCCCCCACACAATCACTAAGCTAACACACTAGCATGTGGCAAAATAATAAAACATACTTGAATAAATTTGAAAACAATAACTAACCAACATGATAACTGTATGCTTATAAAGGCTTTAGGAGTTTGTTGTTTATGAGAATACTAACCTAAAATAATCTAAATTTAGCATCAGCTACATGCTAATTACAACAAAAGCAATTTAACTTACTTTTCTTGGTGGAAACATAACAGTTGAAATTGGTTGTTGCACCTGGACTGGAGGATTCTTTCTGGGGCGTGGACTCAGCTTGGACTAATCCTATTTGACTTGGATTTGAACTTGAACACTAAGGACTCTAGTGTGACTTAGACTTGAGAGATGACTTGACGACAACACTGGTTAGCATTAACGTGACAGTGTGTATTTTTCCAGGCGATGGGGGGGCAGTAGATTCCTAAATCGTTGCAAGCTAGCAGTATTTTTGTGTTGAAGTAAGACCTCACCAACGGATGCCCATTAGGGTCAAAAATCCTTGGGGAGTACAAATTTCAGCAAAATAACAAGCACATCACCACTGGCAAAAAGTGAAGAGGTAAATGTGTAAAACAACGTTCATGAATGGAGAAAGTTTTGTAACCATTTTTTACAAATCAGTAAATGCATTTTGTCCTCAAGGGCTCCCATAGAAGGAAACATGGCATAATATGGTGTTGCCCAGAGACTTACCCCGGGTTTCCACGGGAGCCGTCAGCAGCACGTCTTGCTCGCGTAAGCTGCTGCTTGGCCCTTCCCACCAGAGACGCGAAGCAGCAGGGGAGCAGCTGTCACCGACAGAGTACGAAGTCACACGAGTGACTTCGTCAGTAAACACAACAACAAGCAGGAGAAAACTACAACATGGCTCCAAAATGTTTGTGTTTTTATGTTCTGTCCGTTTTATAATCGCCAATACGGACCTGAAAAACAAAGGAGACCGCTAGCTAGGTGATAACTTCTCACGGGGCCGCACAGTTAGTAACCTTTTTTAAAGTAAAGCGACCGGAAGGCAGTACGTTCTTTATTCTGAAAATCTCGGGAGCTTCTCTCCATTTCCGCGTCCGATTTCCTGTCTTTCCTTCCCCAAAAATGTCGAACTTGACCCGTTTCAGAGGCGTCGCGCGTAGGAAATAGAACCGGCGCGTAAAGGCCGCGACATGCTGCTCCTGAGATGCGGCCGACTCGCGCTGCTGACGGCTGCTGACGGCTCCAGTGGAAAAGGTTCTGTTGACCACAGCGGTTCCTGTCAGCAGCTATGACGTGCTGCTGCAGTAACGTGCTGCTGACGGCTGCTGTGGAAAGCCGGGGTTAGACCCGCTCCCATGTATTTTAGACCTGATTTTTATAGTTAGATGTTACAAAGCTGCCAGACTTTTTCAACAACTGGGCATCATTGAAATCATTTTCAAAAACATTTTGATGCATGTTTCCAGAAATTAATGGTAAAAACTACACATTGTCTATATAAGTTAAAACCAAGGCTGATTTTAAGATGGGTTTTTTTTCTCATTGCAGATTTTTTAATGCTTGACCATCCTACCATGTGGTGATCTTCTTAGTGTTGCCTACAAAGACTTTGAACTGACTCTTTTGAGTTGCTGACTTCATCTCCAGTCTTTTACTGGACCTCACTGCGCACATGGCCCACCCTTACGAGCCCTGGCTACGGACAACACCGTCAAGTGGAAACTCCGATGAGATGAACATCTCTTCCTGGTGGGACCTTCACCGTGACGTGCAAGCAGGGAGCTGGATAGATCTGCAGACAGGTCAAGGTGTCGGCTTGCCTTCAGTGAGTCAAGGGAGCTCCATGGGACTGCAGCCCTCCTTAGGACCTTATGGTTCTGACCCACAGCTGTGCACGTTGCCCCCTGTTCAGCATGCTCCGGCCTCACACTCGTCACACCTCTTCCCTCAAGATGGCTTTAAGATGGAGCCACTGGGCCCTGACATGCTACAGCAGGAAACCTTCTCCTTGGATGAACCTCAGGAGACCTCGGTGTCTGCTCGGCCCAAGCCTCAGCGCCGCTCCTCCTCTCGTGGTGGTGGCCAAGCTGTGTGCCGCTGCCCTAACTGCATCCACGCCGAGCAAATGGGCCAAAGCACCGAAGACAGCAGGAGGAAACACATGCACAACTGTCACATCCCCGGCTGTGGTAAAGCTTATGCCAAAACCTCCCACCTGAAGGCTCACCTGCGCTGGCACAGCGGCGACCGGCCATTTGTCTGCAACTGGCTCTTCTGTGGCAAGAGGTTCACACGCTCTGATGAACTGCAGCGCCACTTACAGACACACACAGGAGCAAAGAAGTTTAGCTGCGCATTATGTCCCAGAGTGTTCATGCGTAACGACCACCTGGCTAAGCACATGCGTACTCACGAGTCCCCACCAGGACATGGGGACGAGAGGGTCAACGGAGATGGAAGGATGGAGAAAGGCTTTGAAGAAGTCACACCTCCACAGTCATCCTCCAACTTGCCTGACACCACCGAGCCTCCACTGAAGCTAAAATGTGAGACAGAACCATCCGTCTCCAGTGTAACAGGGCAGTCCGGCTAGCTTCATCACTTTTAGGAGTTGTTTTGTAGGACTTCCCAATCTTCTCCCCTTTCTGTCACAGAGGAGTCATAGCTTTATGATAGAATAGAGAGTAGATGAGATTTGGACACAGTCTTACTGATGAAAGCTGGAAAGAACAGAAAACACAGCTGTGGTCCTGTGAAGTCATCAGTCAAGGCGATAACTGTGTTACAAAATAAAACAAAAACAAAAAAATATTTCTTTGTAGAAGGTATGGAGATAAGAGTGAAGCTGTAAAGGACGTGATAATCCACCCATTGAGCAAAAAGGTACGGTTTAACAGAAAACAGTTTGTTCACATGAAACCAAACCAATACGTTGAGCCGACGATGATAATGTTCTTATATTTAATAATAGTAAATGTGTGCAGCAAACTCTACTGGTAGAAAATCAGGAATTTTTACATCTCAGAATGGTCAATAGCTATTTGGATGTGATAATATAATATAATATAATATAATATAATATAATATAATATAATATAATATAATATAACTAGTTTTTGGGGATAAAGCACTTATCAGTGACTGAATGGATAGGTAAATGTGAACAGGTGCTGGAGATGAAGCAAACCCAAACAAAGACCCACTTCAGTGACAAGAAAAGTGTA
The DNA here is from genome assembly GCF_043380555.1 of Nothobranchius furzeri. Classification (NCBI taxonomy): domain Eukaryota; kingdom Metazoa; phylum Chordata; class Actinopteri; order Cyprinodontiformes; family Nothobranchiidae; genus Nothobranchius; species Nothobranchius furzeri. Next base: position 6,604,388 of record NC_091744.1, on the reverse strand, counting down.
AACCCACAAATCACAACAAACTGAATGTGAAAAAAGTGATGAGAGCCGATGAGGCTCCCTTCCTGTCAGATGACGAGATGAAGCAGGACATGGGCATAAAACTACCTGGTTACATGAATCCTGGTCTCTGTCGAGACACGCTGAGGACAGCAAACACATCTGGCAACAGAACAGACACACACAACCTGGCAGATCCATCCTGTCAACACTACAGGTTGCTAGTACTGAAAGGAACGTCCAGCATTGAGAAACACAAGCTCTAAAGCTGTACTTGATGATATTTCTTCCTAACAATGGTTCAAATGGTCATGTGAGACAAAAGCTTCTGCTGCACTGAAAATATTTCAGTTTTGTTTTTTTCTGACTAAAAGCTTTACAGGTTTGACAGCCCCTTGCTTCAACCATATTTTACAGCAAAAAGCAGCAGTTTCAGAAATTGTCCTGCTGTTGGTTCTTTTAGATTTACATCAAACTGGTGGACATCTGTGGTAAATAAAACGTCATTGAGACATTTGTGGGAAATGAAAAATTAATATCAAATGCAAATTTTGATTTCGAATTTTAATTAGTAATTGTTTATACCCATTTGTTTGACTATGGAAAAAGCCCATCCTGTTTTTATTTTATGGGGTTTTTTTTAGAACATGATTGTGTCTATACTTGAATGACATAACTGTTATTGTAAAAAGTGGAAATACTGCCTTACAATGATATGGTTTGTGTAAAACTTACCGACTGCGTTTGGAAAGAAACTTTATAGTTCAGACTGATTAGGAGCTAACACAGTGGAGCCAAAACCAAACAAGTGTCCTGAAATAACTTATCCAGTAAAATTCAAAGCAGGTAGCACATTATGTGAATTACTTAGTCTTGAAAACAGCTGTAAAGCTTTAAATTACACATTACAACATACAGAGAGTTTTATGTTTAGTAAGCAGTTAAAAATAGCTTATTTGGAGCACTTCCGGTTTAGCGACTAGCACTTCGGTCAGACTTCGATTTTTCTGTTAGTTATTCTAAGACTTGAAAGACAAAGCATTTTAACCCACTGCAGCTAGTTGTTACATTATTTGTCCAACTCACCTAAAACTATCACGCAACTGGCGAGCCCTTAATTATTCATAACTTTTTCACATAAACACACTTAAAATAACAGAGCTGCTTTAAACTCACCTTTGCAGTTCTACTGCCCCCTACAGGCCAACCGTCAGATATTCAGAGGCCAAAAAAGACACCAAAGCAGCAAAACAATAGCCTAGTGAACTAGACCAAATTCTTGCTTTATTTAGTCTGGCTTGCCAGGCTAGCAAAACAATACATTTTCAAATATTATCAGTTGAAAACAATTAATTGTATGAGCAAAGAATAAGAGTGTCATGGACTCTGATTATTCAAATAAGAAAATACAGCATGACCCATGTTTTGAAGAACAAGCATGCAGAAAAACATCAGAAATAGTCTTTGTTACTCGTTTTGGCGTAGATAATATTCAGTATCAATATTTTATAATCAATAGTTCTGTAGCAAATAGTATGTGTGCAAGAATCACAAACTTTCTGCAGATTTTTAGAGAACTTGCATTTCTGGAGGCTTGTGTTTGCTGTATTTGTGTATAGAAGTGAAGATACTGAAAAGTGCTTAAATGTTAGTCAATTATTGTTTATTGACTAGTATTAATATTATTTTTGATGTTCTTATAGATAGATATTTAATTTTAAAGACATAATTTTCAATTGGTTGCTGTAGTGAATGTCTTAGTTGTGGAGACTGTAATAAAATAACTTAAATAACTGTACCTTGTATTTAATCTATGACTGTTCCTTAATAATTAAAAATTTGAAAAAAAAAAGGTTGAGTTTGAGTTGTTTTTTTAATTTACAAACAAACAGTAGCAAAACAGTAAAAAAAAATTACGCAGGACTTCCTCTGGTCCATGATGAGTGTAAATGGTAAAGGGCCTGTATTTGTATAATGCCTTCTTGGGGTTCTACAACCCCCCAAGGTGCTTCACAACACAATGACTCATTTACACACACATTCACACCCTGGTGGTGATTCAATTCAGTTCAATTCAATTCAAAGATACTTTATTAATCCCAGAGGGAAATTAGAGTTTCAGTACACACAATTCTGAGATCAGACATACATACATAGACATAGACACATGACAAGAATTGGTGCAGGGGCGTGTCCAGGGAGTGGCCTGGGGTAGCACATGCCACCCTTAGAATCTGATTGGCCACCCCCAGGTGCCACCCCACTAAGTTCCAGTTTAAATTGACTTTACATTGTCGACAAAAGGCTCGAGTTGTAAACTCCAAAAATAGTGTGTGGTAGCATGCACCTTTAACATTGTCTTCTAGCCCAGGCCTACAGAACATTTCTGTAGTATTAATATTATTTATTATTTTTTCATATTCACATAGATAGTATTTAGAGTCCCACTCAACTCCAGTTGGTGGCAATAATGCAACAAGAAGTGACTTGCCAACCACCACAAAGCTAGAACATGAATAGAAAAAAATGGTGATTGTGCAATGTGAAACTCCAAAATTCACTAGAAAGTAAATGAATAAATAAACGATTTGTGTAAATAAATAAATAAGCATAACCATTGGTGCCACCCATGCATAAACAAGAGCCCCACATAGGCCACCCCATTTTAAAAGTCCTGGACACGGCTCTGAATTGGTGACTGTGGTCATTCGCAACCCGAGTTGCGCTACCTTAATAGTAATCAAAGGGTTTATATAAGGATTGACTCAGGTGGAGAAAAAAAAGGCACTTCAGAGTTGACCTCCACAGGGAGGGCAGCTTTGCTATGCAAAAAACACCTCAGAGAGAAATGCAACAGACAGTGTAGCCACAGCAGCCCTGGGGCCAGTGTTGCCAGATGTACGATAATTATCGTATTCGTACCATAATTTTGGGCTCTGTACGATGTACGATCAATAGTTTCAAAAATCCTCAAATGTACGATAATTTCACATTGCATCTAGTAACACCGTTTTTTGCTGTGGCATTCCCGAGTCAATTGCATAATTTTAAACTGTTCTGAAGTCAGATTTCACCTCAGTGCTTACAGGTTTATGCTATTGTGTCTATTACAAAAACTGACTCTGGATCTGTACAATAAATAGCCCAATCACATCGATAGGGCCTACTCTCGCGAGAAACTGTAAGGTTATATAAAACACCTTCTTTGTTATATAATATTGGAGTGAGAAGTCGTTTATAGAACGTTATTATCAAATTTATAATGTACGATAATTTGTACTGAAAAACGATAATTTAGGCCTCTCTGTACAATATTGTGGGATTCTGGATCTGGCAACACTGCCTGGGGCGCACTGACAGAGGCGAGGCCTGCCCAACACTGATTCCACCGGTCCCTCGGACCACCACTTGCAGGGCAAGGCAGGTTACGTTTTTTGCCCATGGACACAACAGCAGCATTATCTCGTCCAGGGGTGCCCAATCCTGGTCCTGGAGGGCCGGAATCCAGCATGTTTTAGTTTCAACCCTTCTTCAACACACCTGATTTCAATCAGCAAGTGATTAACAGACTTCTGCAGAGCCTGATGAGCTTTAGCACAGGTGATTCAACTACTGAATCAAGTGTGTTGGAGCAGAAAAACCACAAAACCTGCTGGATACTGACACTCCAGGACCAGGATTGGGCACCCCTGATCTAGTCAGACCCAGGATCGAACCTGCAACCTGGAGGCCTACTACCTGAGTAGAGGCATGTAGACACCTGTGATGCTAATTAGTAGATGCATCTTGAATAAACATGTCCCTTTGCTTCCATTATTTTCTTTTCTAGGGGAGCTATCATTTTTGTCCAGGCCTGTTCCACAAGTTCCCTTTTTTAAATACTTCTGTTGAAGCATGGTTGAAAAGCGATATCTGACTTTCGTTGGTTCAATTTCATAGAATTTTTATTTATTATTATGTTTATTAGATTCAAGTTATTTCTGTGAACATTGTGGGTTTTTCTTTTGACGATGGGTACCAACAAATTTGTCCACATCAACTGGGTGAAAACCATCGACATAAATATACTGGACATCTCCTTTCCATAGGCTCCAATATCACGTTTTTGTACTAAAATGGGAGGTGGCCACCACCGCCATTTTGACCCTGTCGCAGGTTCCATCAAGCCCAGACAATTCCATAAAAGGGAAAAGAGGAGGAGCTGAGAGTGGGGCTGCAAGGCTGGGATCAACTGCCAGATGCGGCCTGCGGAGCATTTTTATGTGGCCCGCGAGATAAATATCAAAAATATATTAAAATTGGCCCGCTGGCCGATTTTACCGCAAAGACTTCAGCTCCCGTGATGCTTTGCGGCGTTAGCGCGGAGCTGAAGCGCCCCCTCCTTTGTGTTTTTTCAGCGCCTGCTGCCGGTCTCTGCAGCTCCGCTGTCTCGGACAAACGAAACTCCTCTCACTCAGCGCCGAGTTCACTCAGCTGTTTTCTGACGTTGAAGCCCAGAAACGGAGATTCTAGCCGCTCAGTAATGTGTTCACGACTGAAAGAGAAAGTTTTCCAACTAACGTCCAGACAGAGCTGATATAACTCCAGCGAGCAGCGACACGCTCAAACCAGCACGGCTCTGTGGTTGCAGTAGTTGTGTTTCCTCCCCGACACACAACAACGTGGTCACGCTGCTCAGACATGTTCATCAGCACAAACCTATGTGAGCAGCTGTTGTCATCTAATGTTGTCATTATTATGATGAAAATGAACAAAACAACAGGAGTCTCCTCCTCAGCTCAGATCAACCCCATGATGCAGGTATCTGGCTGGAACAGGTGAGCATCACAGTAAACCAGTGGAGCAAACTGAGCTTTAAATATGTTGGTTTTATGCTCTTTTTCTGCTCCAAAACATGAAAGTTAACAGGTGAGATGTTGCATTTTCATTTACGTAAGATAAAATGATATTTTTATTTTGTTGTTGGCCCGTGAGAAAAGATTTAACCTACAGTAAACAGGAAGTGGAAAGGCTGCAGATAGATGAATAGAATAGAAAATCCCTTTATTGTTCCTCAGTGGGGAAAGCTAGATGTCACAGCAGCGATGACACGTATTACAGGAGAAAAAAAGGAGAATAAAAAATAAGAAAAATGAATAAACAAGAAAACACAAATCCTGAATAGATTTTAAAAATGCTGATTATACCACAAGTAATGAATACCACTGATGCCTTTTATTTAAAACTGACTTGCTCGTGTGTAATTTGGTTATTCCACATTCAGTGTTAATGCAGAAATAAGTTTGTTTCCTAATTTAAAGGTTCAAAATTGCATATATGTTGATAAAGAAAATGTGCAAATTTGCCGTCACTTTTTCAAAAATATTAAGTTTGGCCCTCGACTCCGTCCCAGAGTTTCATTTCGGCCCCTTGTGAGTTTGAGTTTGACACCCCTGAGCTACAAGCTAACCTGAAGCTAACCCAAAGCTAATGCGGAGGTAAGCTAACGGAGGTAGCAACCTAGTGTTTCATCTTGTTCTCTCTATAAATTCCACAAGATGCTCAGTTGACTTTTCCTCGTCCGAGGCAAACCTTTATTGAACTCTCAATAATCAGCCATGTGTGTCTATCTCTCACCTTCCGGTGTTACACTCTCTAGACTCCGGGTGGAACACACGGTTAAGAGCAATTCCCATTGCTACATCCCTTTTCTTTTACAAAGACATTGAACTTTTCATTCGTTGAGAACTCAGTATGCAACTGGCACAAACTTAGACATGACATTTCTTTGTTGGACACAATTTCCCTCAAGAATAAAAATTTCTATTTATTTATTTATTTTCAAACAAGTAAACAGATACCAAAGCCCTACCTACAAATATTATCACAGAGGTGTTGTGCTGTTCTCTAACCAGTACACAAATCTCAACATTTAACTCAACATATCATTCCAGACTTTTTATTTTAATTTTTTTTAACACATCTCAACATATAATTCACATAGTACTCCTTAATTGCATACATAGTCCTTCAGATATTCGGGTTGTTGTACCACCCGTCCTGACCTGGTAGTGCTGATTTGTGTGTTCCCTTCATTCTGTGTCAGCCCAGTAAGTTTCTGTCCCTCCGGCTGGGGATGTACTGACATGTCTTTTTTTACCTCCGCAGCTCGCCTCAGATGGCGATTCCTTCTGAGGACTCTGCCATTGTCCATCTCCACATCACAGGATCTGTTTCCCCGAGTGTTACACACTCTAGCCTTGGACCATAAGGTGTGTTGTTCAAAAGGTTGGACTCGCACCACATCCCCTGGGTTTAATGTGTCCATGTCCTTCGCCGTCCTGTTGTAGTACTTTGTCTCTCTCTGTTTTTCCTCAGTGCCAACCTGTCATCAGTCACTTTGGGTTGCAACAATGTGTCTCCTATCGGGAGGAGTGTCCTCGTCCTCCTGCTTAACAGTCTCTGTGCCGGGCTGGTAGTCAAACCTTGTGTTGGGGTGTTTCTGTGGTCCAATAAGGCCAAATATGGATCCTGTCCAACCAATTTAGCCTTTTTCATGAGTCGTTTGGCAGTTTTAACAGCAGACTCCGCTTTGCCATTACTCCGTGGATAGCTCGGGGATGAGGTATGGTGTTGAAATTCCCATTTCCGGCTGAAGTTGGCAAACTCTGTCGAGCTGTACTGGGGCCCGTTGTCAGAAAACACAATATTTGGGATTCCCTGACGTGCGAAATGAGCCTTTAGTTTCCTAATCACAGTACTCGACTTGGTATCCGGTAGATAATCTATCTCCCAAAAGCTGGAGTAATAATCAACTGTTATTAGGTAGTCCCTACCCTCAAAGCTGAATAAATCTGTCCCAACTTTGGTGGTCGGCTCGTGTGGCTTTAGTGTCTCTTTAGTGTCTCTTTCTGTTGTCTTGCATCCACAGACCAACATATGTCACATGTAGCGATGTACTTTTTGATGTGGTCATTCATACCGTGCCAGTAGATGCAGTCTCTAGCTCTCCTGAGGCACCCTTCTGTTCCGATGTGTGTTGAGTGAATTCGCTGTGTTATATCTGTCTGGAGTGCTTGTGGAATCACCACTCTCTCTCCCTTGAAGACCAATCCATCCTGTGTGCTCAGTTCATCCTGCAACGATTGGAACTGGGTTATTCCAACAGGTACCTCCTTTTTACAGACCGGCCACCCCTTTTGTAATGTCTTTTAATTGTCCAAAGTTGCAGGTGCTCGCCAGCATCCTCAGGTCTGTAACATATTTATCAATATTTTCTCCAGGAGCCTGATTGCGTGCAAAAAATCTGTATCTCTCAACAGTCTCATTAACTTTGGGATTCCAGTGTTCATCTATTTTTCTCATCAGCTCACTTACTGTCACTCTTGCCTCAGCTCCGATCAGCGTTCTACAGCGCTCTCTGCCCCGTTCCCCAATCAGATAGTAAAACAGCTTCACTCTCGCCTTTCCCTCAGCATCCGGCAGAGCTAGTTCCATGTAGAGTGTAAACTCTTCTTTCCATGTTTTCCACGCCTTAGACAGGTTCACTGAATCCATGCTCCACTGTGCGAGTGGCTTCAATCCATCCATCGTAGCCGCCGCCACGCTCTTCTCGTCAGCATCTCACCTGCTGTCCCGAGCCGTTAGCACCCCCGAGGCTAACTAGCCTAGCTGGACGTGTCGGTACCATCCACTCAATCTTTCTTCATCCGAGCGCGGTGTGGATCTCTCTAGACCCCACTGCCACCATGTTTCATCTTGTTCTCTCTATAAATTGCACAAGATGCTCAGTTGACTTTTCCTCGTCCGAGGCAAACCTTCATTGAACTCTCAATAATCAGCCATGTGTGTCTACCTCTCATCTTCCGGTGTTACACTCTCTAGACTCCAGGCAGAACACACGGTTAAGAGCAATTCCCATTGCTACACCTAGCTACAACCGGAGTTAACTGTGCACAACACCAGAGCTTCTGAGTCAGAGATACGCCAGGCTGACCGCTGGGTAAAACCGGATGGAACACAGAGGTCTCTGAGATCTCCACAGAGGTCTCGGAGACCTCCACAAGCCGGCAGCAGCACAGCAGACAAGCGCCGCTGCGATTTGAGATGGGCAGAGCTGCCGCTGGGGAGAACCGGGTGGAAAGGTTTCCATCCCGGAGCTCCACAAGCCGTCAGCCCGCGCAGCAGGCAGAAGCCGTGATCAGACAGAGATGTGTCGAGCTGCGGGGAGGGGAGAATGGGTGGAAAACAGCGGTTTCCATCCAGAGCTTCACAAGCCGGCAACCCGCGCAGCAGACAGAAGCCGCGATCAGGCAGATGCGCCAAGGTGCGGGGAGAACCACCCGGCAGCCCGCGCGCAGCAAACAGAAACCGCGATCAGACAGAGATGCGCCGAGCTGCGAGGAGGGGAGAACCGGGTGGAAAACAGAGGTCTCCCGAGAGCTCCACAAGCCGATAGTCGGAACCCAGCTCCACCAACTTGTTATATTTCAACCCATTTTCTAAAGCATTATGTTAAATGCACTGGGTTTTACTCTATTACATTTAAATTTCATGGTTATACAGTACATTTAAAAATCTAAGCTCAGCTCGGCAGTGACCTAAAATACATACATATAATTTTACTTACCGAAATAAATGAAGTGGAGACTCCTTGGACGCTCTATTAGTGCAATTAATGCCACAGCAAGTCATTTTGTCCAACAATTGCACAAAAATATCCAAAAAAGAATACACAAACACAGAGACTCAAAATCCCGGAACAGTTTCCAAGCCAGACCGAGGCTCTACTGAGGCCTTTCCACGAAGCTAGCTCTGTGGTCACGTGGGTCTGAGGCAGCGGTCACGTGGGTCAGATGCTCATACAGAATTTTAGGCTTTTAATACACTTAAGTGTAGTGTAGTACACTTAAGTGGAGTGAGAAAAATATTCACCGCCCTCAGAGTTGTCATGAGTGTAAACTAGATCATTTAAACAAAAAACATGTTCTGGTACCAGGCTGTAAACATGTTTATTTCTGCTGTGAAATTGGTATTTTTAACATGGGAGTCAATGAGGATTTGCTCGCTTCTGACACCAGCCCCCAGCGGATGAGGGTGGAACTGCAATTTTTGGTAGTTTCGGGTTGAGACCAATTTTAGCAACTACCCCGACTAACTATTTCTGTGGTGCTTCTGTTGTTAGACCTGACGGCAGCATTCGACACAGTTGACCATGCGATTCTACTGGATCGCTTGGAACGATGGGTTGGGATCAAAGGGTCTGCTCTGGATTGGTTTAGATCGTATCTCCACAACAGGACATTCTGTGTTAAACTGGGTGATGTTTTTTCTTTTTGGGAGGGGCTCCGCTGGGGGGTCTCGCAGGGATCGATCCTTGGTCCTCTTTTGTTTGCCATTTATCTGCTTCCTCTGGGGGTCAATCTTTTGTAAACATGGCCTATCATTCCATCTCTGTGCTGATGATTGCCAGATTTACTCTCCAATGTGTCAGGAGAAAGGTCACTCTATCCAGTCCTTTGTGTCCTGTCTTAATGAGGTGAAGTCTTGGCTAATGGCCAACTATCTGCATCTGAATGAGGGAAAGACAGAGCTCATTGTTTTTCACCCCAACAGCAGGAATGTGGATCGTCATGTTGATCTTGGCCCTCTTTCTCCCTACTCAAAGCCAGTTGTCACCAGTTTGGGGGTGAAAATTGATGCTGGACTCAAATTTGATGCTCACATCAACTCTGTGATCCGGTCCAGTTTCTTTCACCTGAGATGCCTTGCAAAAATCAAGCCTATGCTGTCGAGAGCCCACCTGGAGCGGGTACTGCATGCATTTGTAATTTCTAGGCTTGATTACTGCAACTCTCTTTATGCAGGTTTGTGTCAGTCATCACTGCATCGCCTAAAGGTTGTGCAGAACAGCGCAGCCAGGTTCCTGACTGGGACCAGGAAATGGGACCACATCAGTCCAGTTCTGGCCTCCCTGCACTGGCTTCCGGTTTGCTATCGTTCACACTTCAAACTCCTCTGTTATATTCTGGTCTCATTCACGACAAACTCCAGAATATCTATTTCCTACCCAACGGGGTAGTAAGGTTTATTAACAAGACTTCACCAACATACAGTCTCTGCCGGCATCCTATAACGGTGCGTACTCTAAAAACGCCCGTGCAGCAACACAACACACTGCGGAACCAACCAAGCCAAACAACAATGCACATCATTACATCCCTTCTCTCTTTTTTTTTTCTTCTTCTCGCTAAGGGAGAAACAATATGAAACACAACAGAACACAAAAACATTCCACTATTCGAACATATACATTTCTGCAACTTTAGTGGACATGTGTGTCCATAGAACACATAACTTCTCCCCTCAACCAATAAAGACTGTCAAGTCCTCATTATGGCACATAGTCCTTGTACCGAAGTGGTGGAACCACTTTGCGGCCTGACCGTGTCCTGATACCCCCTGTTACCACGTCAGACTCAGTCCGCTGCTCACGACTTCCCGACGGATCAGTCACTGAGCTGCTCAGTGCCCCAGTGTCTGTCATGGCATTGTCTGGATCCATCACGCCTGCATGTCTCAGGTGCCTCCGATTCCTCCTCAGGACACTCCCAGAATCCAACCGAACCTCATAGGACCTCGGGTCAACAGTCCCAACAACCACTCCCCTGCTCCAAGTGGAGTGGCGGTCCAAAGGCTGAACTCTGACACTGTCCACAAGCGTCAAAGAGTCCATGTCACGTGCTGACTGATCATAGCACTCTTTTTGGCGCTTCTGTTTCATCTGCAACTCCCACCGGGCAGGAATGACTTTTGGCCTTAGCAGGCTCGTCCTGGCTGGCAAAAGCGTCCGTGTTCTCCTGCTGAGCAGCCTCTGAGCTGGGCTGGTCTCAGGCCTTGTGATGGTGTGTTGCGATGGTCCAGAATCGCCAGATACGGGTCCTGCCCCGCCAGTTTTGTCTTTAGCAGCAGCCTTTTCGCTGTCTTCACCGCTGATTCGGCCTTCCCATTACTCTGAGGGTAACCTGGCGAAGATGTTTTGTGCTGAAAATCCCACAGTCGACTAAATCTCAGAAACTCACCGGACGTATACTGTGGTCCATTATCTGAGACAACAATGTCTGGGATGCCCTGTCTGGCAAAGTGGGCCTTCAACTTCCTAATCACTGTGGTGGACTTAGTGTCCGGGAGATAGTCAATTTCCCAGAAGTTTGAATAGTAGTCCACTGTGATAAGGTAGTCCTTGTTGTCAAACATGAACAGGTCTGAGGCCACCTTAGCCCATGGTCTCGTCGGGATCTCGTGAGGAACCAAAGTCTCTTTCTGCTGTCTGTAATCTACTGACCTGCAGATGTCACACTTAGTCACATACGTCTTAATTTGTTCATTCATGCCTGGCCAATACACATACTCTCTGGCTCTCCGTAGGCAACCTTCTACACCTAGGTGTGTCGAGTGCAGTCTGGCTATGATCTGCTGTCTCATGACAGTCGGGACAACAACATGTTCACCCCTAAAGACAAGTCCATCCTGACTACTCAGTTCATCCTGGAACGAGAAGGATGGTCTGATGTCACCGTCCATGTCTCTTTTGTCAGTTGGCCACCCTCTGTGAATTGTGTCTATGAGGGTTTGTAGTGCTTTGTCCTCCTGTGTAGCAATCCTTATGCTGTTTAATCTGTCTGGTGAGATGGGTGCATGAGTGACCATGTTAATGCTCTCTATTTCCTCCTCTATGGAGCCCTGAGGTGCGCACTCTGGAAGATATGCCCTACTCAACGTGTCAGCTAATAGCATGTCTTTGCCTGGCACATACACCACATCTAAGTCATATTTCTGAATGCGCATAAGCATCCTTTGCAACCGTTTGGGTGCACTCAACAGCGGTTTCCTTACAATGGTCTCCAAAGGTTTGTGATCACTGTGTACAACCACTTTACGACCATACGTGTACTGGTGAAACTTCTCCAAACTGAAAACAACAGCCAAAAGCTCCTTCCCTATCTGGGCATAACCTTGCTCTGTACGTGTAAGAGCTCTACTCGCAAAAGCCACAGGCTTACCCTTCTGCATGAGTGCTGCACCTAATCCTTTGTCAGAAGCGTCACACTGTACTGTCAGCTCTTCCTCTGGGCAGTAGTATTTCAGGACTGGAGCCACTGCTATAGTCTCTTTCAGTCTCTGGAAAGCATCGTCATGACGAGTCGTCCAATTCCACTCACTGTCTTTGTGTGTCAGTCGTCTCAGTAAGTCACAGTGATCAGACAGATGTGGGCAAAACTTTGCTAAGTAGTTCACCATCCCTAACAGTCTCTGCACTGCCTTCACATCTGTCGGCCTGGGCATCTGCTCTATGGCCCTAACCTTCTCTGGGTCTATTTTCAGACCGTTGCATGTCAGCTGATGTCCAATGTACGTAGTCTCCTTCTGTTTAAGTTTGAACTTGTCTGCGTTCAACTTAATGTTTTTCTGCCTGCAACGGGACAAAAACTGTCGCAGCTTCTCGTCATGGTCCTGCACTGCTTCTGCTTCCGTGTCTCCTTGACCCGTGATCAGCACATCATCTGCAATGATGTAGATCCCTGCCAGACCATCCAAAACTTGTGTGAGCTTTCTCTGAAACACTTCCGGAGCTGGACTTATCCCCATTGGCATCCTCAGCCATCTGTAGCGTCCAAACGGAGTCGAAAATGTTGTCAGGTAGCTCGACTCCTCCTCCAGTTTCACGTGCCAGAATCCACTCTTCACGTCGCAGACAGAGAACACTTTAGCCTTTGACAGATCCGGCAAAATGTCCTCAATGGTGGGCAATGGGAAGTGGCTCTGTTGTAGGGCTTTGTTTAAGGGTTTTGGATCTGTGCACACCCTTAAATCCCCGCTCTGCTTTTGGACCACAACCATCCCACTTATCCAGTCAGTGTTGCATTCTACCGGTGTAATGATCCCTCTGCGCTGAAGATCTTGAAGCTCCTTTTTTAATGGCTTTATCGTTGCATTAGGGACACGCCGTTTTGGTAACTGTACTGGTTTCACCGCTTCATCCACTTCGAGCCGTAACTCCCCCTCCAAACAGCCATCTCCTGTGAAAACATCCGCATATTCCGCCTTAATCTGATCTATGTCCCACTCCTTGGCTGTTGGGTGTTCTGAAGTAACGATGCTGTCCAGTTTCAGGATGTTTTCATAGTGCACCTTTATGAGTTTCATTGCTTCGCTGGCTCTCCTGCCCAGCAGTGGTACTTTACAGTCGTTGTCAACCACTTGGAACTCCAACCGATACAGTTTCTGATTTCTCGGGTTACGTGACTTAACTTTGCACTTTCCCAATGGCTTTATCTTACTTCTGTTGTACATCATCAGCACTGTCTGTGAGTCCTCCAACTGTGTGTTCGGGCTTAGCATGTGGATTGGCATTACATTACAACTGGCCCCACAGTCGATCTGGAAATTTACCATCTCTTTGCCCATCAACATGCCTGCAAAGAGTCGGGTGTCTCTCACTTTATCAGTGTTTTTTGTAGTTGAATCGTGCGTGTCTGCCTCTGTAACACAGAGAACGTCTTCACACTCATCACTCTCACATGCTGTCACGTTGTGTACATTCGACCTTCTTGTCTGCTCTGCACGCGCCGTGCATTTAACTGCAAAGTGGTTTTCTCTGCCACACTTTTTACATTTCTTCCTGTATGCTGGACATTTTTCCTTCTTCCTTTCATGTGTTCTGCCACAAAACTTACAGTCCACTGCGTCGCTGAACCGTGTCTGGCGCGCAGCTACACGCACAGCATGCACCTCCTCCACTGTAGCTCCCGAAATGGTTTTGCTGTTTTCCCGCGACAGCTCCGCGGCTCTGCAGAGTTGTATGCATGCATCCAGTGTCAAGTTTTTCTCCCGCAGCAGTCTCTCCCTCAAACTCGGGTTGTTAAGGCCACATACAATCCTGTCCCGAAGCAATGAGTCTCTTATTACACCAAAATTGCACGTTCTCGCCAGCAGCCGTAACTCCGTCACATAGGTGTCGATTGTCTCACTGGTGCCTTGGTTTCTCGTGAAGAATCGATACCGCTCCACAGTTTCATTAACGGCCGGGTTGCAATGATTATCAAACTTCTCGACGATGTCCTTAACCGTCCACTGATCCCTCGCCGTGTCGCCCATTAGCGTGTCTAGCAGCTCCCTGCCGCTCACCCCAACAAGATAACAGAAAAGGCTCACTTTTTTCTGTTCGTCGTCTGGGTCCATGGTCAGCTCCACATAGAGCATAAACTCGTCCCTCCAGGTCTTCCATGTCCGCGATAGGTTACTGGAGTCCAACAGCAGCGTCGGCGGTGCTTTAAGGCCCTCCATGGCTCGCAGCGGTGCTAACTCACTTAGCCGCCAATAGCTCACCGCTTCGTCAGGCGTCTCCCTGGGGTCCACTCCGGCCGTGCTGCTCACTCCGCTGCCACCATGTTATATTCTGGTCTCATTCACGACAAACTCCAGAATATCTATTTCCTACCCAACGGGGTAGTAAGGTTTATTAACAAGACTTCACCAACATACAGTCTCTGCCGGCATCCTATAACGGTGCGTACTCTAAAAACGCCCGTGCAGCAACACAACACACTGCGGAACTAACCAAGCCAAACAACAATGCACATCATTACATCCTCGACTTGGTTTTTAATTTCTTCCAGGTGGTGCTCCCCGCCACGCTCCTGAACAGACATTCCCCATCACGCGCTCTGCGCTCCTCTGACCAAGGCCTGCTCGCTGTCCCTCGTTCTAGGTGTCGTACTCGCGGGGACCGGGCTTTCTCAGTCCTAGCACCGTCACTCTGGAACCAGTTGCCACCCTCAGTTAGGCTGTCCCCATCTCTGCCAGTCTTCCAGAGTCGCCTAAAAACCCACCTCTTCCGCTTGGCGTTTCCTGAACGTGTTTGAATTTGGCCCTCTTTTATGTTGATTTTATTTCAGTTTTCATTGGTTCACTCTGTCCCTTGTTTTACACATTTGTCCTGTACTAGAATGTTTCACCTTTTTTTGTAATTTGTAATCTGTAATTTGAATTGCTTTTATTTTCTGATTTATTCACTATATTTAACTTTCTACTGTACCATGTTCAGCGCCTTGGGCTTCCTGACAGGGTTGCGGAAGGCGCTTTATAAATAAAGCTTTGATTGATTGATTGATTGATTGATTGATTGAACTAGTTGTCTCCGCCCACCTGTAAACGTTTGATCCCGCCCACATTTAATCCCAATCCCGTATATTATGTCGATGGTGAAAACATGAGAACTCACTCTTTTTTTTCTCAAAACTTTATTGAAGAAGATGATAAGTATACAAACAAATTGCATACAAAATTGAACAAAGAAGATAAAACATATGCCAGGGGGTGCACTACAGAAATGTTACACACATCCAAATAAATTATAGGTGGTGCAAATAGTTATAGTTTTTAAAGCTTTTTTGTTTAGTGATCTTTTGTTTAGTGAACTAATCAATTTTATGTAAGATAGAGTGTCACTATAATAGTGCTTGAAATCAGGTTTTTGGTTACTATACTTGCATTTGTGGAGATAGAATTTAGCTAGAATAATTAACAAATTTATAACAAAGTATACAGCTTCCTTTCTGTACATGAGAACTCACTCCTCTTATGTCTTGTAAAGGGGTCTTTCCCCCCTCTTGCGGACAAAAGTAGTTACTACAGGCAGCGTTCACAAATGTAAACAGACTCATACAACATACCACATTGAAATTACTACAAATTTTAAATAGTGAGTCTAAATAATGGGAAAGCATGAACGTCTTTACTTATGCATCTATACTTATGTATACTACTTAAGTACTAAAATTAAACAAATCTATGTTAATTAAATGTGTTCAACAACCAGCTAAAGGCTGGCACTGTTAGCAAACAGCACTACAAACATATCAAATCATACGTCATCTGGCGGCCACAAGGCGAAACTAAATCCACGGTAGACTTAATTTTGTTCTTTAAAAAACCAAATTAAGCTATGAATAATATAAATATATTACCTAAGACATTTATTTAGGTACATTACAAGCATGAGTTTCTAGTTTCTAGTTAAACACATCAGACATAACGCTATTAGTTATTAGTTTAAGACCAACTATATCTTTCATACAGATAAAGAAATTACATTTTGAAAGGTATACATGTTTGTTTTAAACAGGATTGTCATTGATGCATTTAGATTTCACAATAAATGTATAAACTACTCAAATAAATCAAACAAAAACCAAATACAAACTAATCAGTAGCCACAATCCCAATCAAAATTGTCCATAGACATTTTATGGTTCTAGCCACAAAAGAAAAAAAAAGAAATAAAATAAAAATTATACCGCTTCGAACAAAACCAAAGAAGTAGAAGAAGACACGGAAATGACGCAAACAAAACAGGAAGTAGAAGTCGACTCCATTTCACTCCTGGCGTTGGTCTCTTGTTCTTTCGTCTTCTGTCATTACCAGATTAATTTGTTGGTTTCTACTTCTTTTAGGCTTAAAATACAAATTATATTTCAAGATGGGAGGCGGAGATCTGGTAAGTAGGCGTTAAACCGCTCAAGATAACACGTTTAGTCACGCAGATACAAGTTTAAGCCAAACTTCATTGAGAATAATTCTGATTAAGATCGTTACCACTTTAAAAATTATTTGTTGAATTAATATTATGGGTCAACATTCTTAGTTTTAGTTAAGATTAACACTTTAATTCGGTGACACTAATTTTGATTTTTATGTTTGTTAATGCAGGATTTATCTCTAGAATATATGTGGTGTATCTAAAACCGTAGTTAGTTTAAAATTAGTGTTATACGAACTTGTACATTGTTTTTACTATATTGATTGTAGTTGTTTCGGGTTACTAACTTTAAAGTTAGTAAAGTCCTAGGACAATTTTTTATTTGTCCTAGGATTTCGAAAACACTTTTCTGAACTGAATATTTGATCATCTCCGTTTGCAGAATTTAAAGAAGAGCTGGCATCCCCAGACTATGAAAAACATTGAGCGTGTTTGGAAAGCTGAGCAGAAATATGAAGCTGAACGCAAGAAGATTGAGGAACTCCAGAAGGAGCTGAAGAACGAACGAGCTCGAGAAGAAATGACCAGATATGCAGAAGAAACTGGTGCCATCAAGTAGGTGTTCTCCCTCATTCCCAACATTAATACTTTGGTGTTATAAACAAAACGGCATAAGTTCATTTCTGTTGACAGAAAGAAAGATGATCGACTGGACTGGATGTACCAAGGCCCCGCTGGTCAGGTGTCCAGAGACGAGTATCTGCTGGGGCGCCCCATTGACAAGCAGATCACCGATCAGTATGAAGAGCCAGAGAGTGGTCCTTCAGCAGAGACTGGTCTCCTACCTGGCTCCATTTTCAACCCTACCACCCCTGCTTCAGACCTTGATATGGCTGCTAAGATTAGGGAAGACCCACTGTTCAATATCTGGTGAGTAAGTCCGCCATTGTCTTGTAGCGTTTAGATTTATGATAACATTTACAGGTGAATTTACTCATGTTTTGTAGGAAACGAGAGGAGGAAAAGAAGAGAG
This sequence comes from Nothobranchius furzeri, assembly GCF_043380555.1. NCBI lineage: Eukaryota > Metazoa > Chordata > Actinopteri > Cyprinodontiformes > Nothobranchiidae > Nothobranchius > Nothobranchius furzeri. The sequence goes on along the minus strand of NC_091744.1, from coordinate 6,586,839 downwards.
AAATCTTAACCAACCCAGTCAAGATGAAGAAGATCAAAGAAATGGTAGTAACCTTTTTTGTTTTTGTTTTTCTGTTTTAAAAACATACATTTGTCTTCAGTCAACACAAGACAACTAAATCTTTCTATCTCATGATCGGAGAAGCTGTCATTTGTTGGAAAGAAGTGCTGAAACTTGAAAGTGTTTATAAGGAGTTATTTTTTATGAAAAAGTCTAATGTTATTACAAACAAGTTGTTTTTGGTTCCACAGCTGCGGCAAAATCTAGAAAAGAAAGATAAGAAAAAGAAGAAGAAGAAGGAGAAGAAAGGAGACAAAGACAGAAGAAAGGAGAAGAAGCACAAGAGGAGGAGTTCAAGTTCTAGCTCAGATGAAGATGACAACCATGGGTTTGTAACAGACGAACACAAAAGCCCCTTCCACACGAGGGCCGGCTCCACTTCATGCACTCAACCCCAGCTCGACCGGGTTGATTACACACGTCCTTCCACACATCCTTAGGAATGCAGACGAGACTGAGCATACAGGCGGTCTCCAAAATTGGCACAAAGATATCAGTGATGTCGTGAGTGCATCTCCGAGCATGTGGGTGGGGCAAAGAAGTCTGGGATGTCTCCCTGAAATTAATCAAAGGCGGCTGTGAGCTGTGTTGCATTTGGTGTTATCCTTCTCTGCTTTGTCCTGGCGCAGCTCAATCCTGGCAGTGCTGTGTGTGTGTGTGTGTGTGTGTGTGTGTGTGGGTGTGTGGGTGTGTGTGTGTGTGTGTGTGTGTGGGTGGGTGGCCCGGAGGACAAGAGAACGCACGTGCAGCTAATTAATTAAATAATTTGGTTCTGTACCTTTCTCTTCAGCACAGCCGACAAAGGTTTAAGATGGGTCAGTCCTCCTGCATGCTCTTGAAAAATTGTTCCAAAATTAAAGTTGAACCCACATCTTTTTTATCTGTGAATTCAATGTCATTCGGCGAGTCTCAAATAAAAATTTGGGCATCTTACTGTAAAAAAATATATAATTAATGTAAAAAAGAAACTAAATAAACTATGTTCACATCCAGAATCGAACCCAGGTGTTCTGCACAAAAGTCCAACATCTTACTAGGCTAGCAGGTGGAGGAGCACATGAGACGGCAGATTGGAGGATAGTTTTTTGGAGTATTTTGGCTAGTTCCCAGGTTGTCAGCTTTGTGTGTGTGAATGACTACTAAGTAAGTAATCCTTTGTTTACTGATCCTGCTTACATAATGTGTTAGGAATAAGTTTGTTTGCCTCGTGGTGTTCTGGAATGTTCTCATGTCATAGTTACGCTTGATAGTTCTGTCATGAATCTGCACTGCCTTGTTATATGAGAGTGTAGGTCCCTGTTGCCTGTTTTATGCATGTGTGTAGGTTGCAGTGTTGGATGTGAGGTGGTTTATAGCTGTAAAAGTGGGTCGTTTGGTTCAGAATCTCAGAAGATTTGAGCGTTGGTAAATCCCTGAAATGGCCACTAGATGTCCTCCTTGTAACATGTCTGTGCTGGCAGTTTACCCAGGGGGTTTTTAGCTGGTGTGGCCATGTAGACTGGGTTGTCCAGACCAAGGTGATCTGGACCTGCTGATTATTATATTATTTTCTGTTTAAAGGTTTTTTCTCCTACTATGTTGTTGTGTTAGTTTGAACAAATGGGGCAGAATATATTTTATGTTAATCTGTTCTTCCTGTATTATTGTTTCCTTTAGACCACACACACCTACCAACATCCCTGTTAACTCGGGGTAATTCTTAGTGAGTTGAATACTCATTGCTCAGCCCTGCATCATTGTTCTGCGTGCCCCTGTGCATTGCAGGTGACTGTTCACCTGAGAATAAAGAGGCCAAGTTGAAACGAAGCCTGGACTTGTGTTCTTACTGACACCCCAGGAAGACACCCTTTAACTCCCTCCCTGATACAGTCCATCTACCTACTAACCTACTAACAACAGGCAATCTTACAGTGTGTGTAAGACAGACACAGAAAAAGACATGGCTTCAGTCAGAGGTGTTGTTTACTTCGCATTATCCAGCATGATAATGAATTGTGCATGTGAGAAGCTTCCGCTAGCCGATTCTGTCAGCCAATCGGATGCTCCCCCCAATGGGAGGCTTGAATTTGAGCCAGCCAATCAGTCGGCAGTGGGTGTATTGGACCAGTTCTACGTGAAGCAGGTCGCCCCAGGAAGAGGGCTGAAAATACAAGGGTCGCTCACGGAAAAAAAAATCCAGGCTATGCAGATGTGAACACTCCCTACCCAAGCTGGGTGGAGTGGAGCCAATGCTAGTGTGCAAGTCCTTAAAAGTTCTGTGTATGAGTATAAATCTGTGCTGTTATTTTATTTCGCCTTAAATAATACAAATTCTTATTATATTTATAAGTGGCAGTTTTATCAGTTTTTGATCAAATTTGTCTTTTTATCGAACAATTAGTGTTCAGCGTCTGTGTTCTGTCTTCAGGTCGCACTCTCGAGACAAATCAGCCGACACAAAGTCTCGTACCCATCATCCTCAAAGGTACGGCCTACAGGTCAGTGAGATACTTTTTATATGTTCCGGATGTTTTTGGGTCGTTGATAACAGGAATCATGAATTTTTGTTACAACGAATGATTTTCATGCACAAACTAAAGGATTGAATAGAAATATTAAACATGGGAAGTAATTCTCACTCTTGATTATTCAGTATGAATTACTGTGAGGATTACACATGCAAGATTATTTATTTATTTGTTCATTTATGTATTTACCGCAGTAAAAGTAGTGAGACTGATGGTCTTAAAGGCTTAAACAGTAAATTAAACAAATCACATCTCTTAAGTCTAAATGATTTGTTTTAACGTTCAGATGTTTCCTTGCAGCCTTCTGGCAGCAGACATCACTCGGCTTCAGCAACGTCCGGTCACCCAGGGCGACGAGAGAGGAGCCGCTCACGATCTCCCCACAGAGACCACAGGGGCGGTCACTCCTCATCCTCCTCTTATAGAACTGAGAAGAAGGCGGAGCCTCAAGCGTCAAGCCCACGGCGGTACCAGAAGCAAAGGAACCATGTGTCAAAGTAAGAGGCCACAAAGCTTAAAAATCATGTCTCATTAAATCACAATGTTGAACGTAACGAGTCTAAAGAAGTCAAAGACGAATGTAAAACTCTTGGAAATGTGAAGAGCAAGCATCTGTGTGACTAATCTTTGGTTTATGATGAGAAAACTGTTTGAATAACAATCGGTTGGCTTTTTTTTTTTACCACCCACTGAGTTTTTCTGTGTGGCTGTGCCCGACGTAGGAAGCTTTCCACAGAAGAGATGGAGAAAAAAAGGCGTGAGATGATGAACCAGGCCAAGCAGAGGGAGGAGGACCGGGAGAATAATGTCAGGAGGTACAAAAAGCAAGACGAGCAGGAAAAGCAACGGGAACAAAACGCCAAACTCGACCGACATGCTGGTTTTATTCAGTAAGTTGAATCAGATGTGAAGGCTTTTTCGGATTTTCTGTTATTTACACAGATAAGAATATTTTGTAATGTTTGATTTAGAGCTTCAGTAACAGACTTGATGTTTTTGCAGTGACATGAAGCTAGAAAGTGCTGCAAGCTCCTCTTTGGAGGACCGAGTGAAAAGGAACATTCACTCCATTCAGAGGACCCCAGCCTCCCTGGACAACTTCATGAAGAGAAATTAGCTTATTTACTGATTAAAAATGTTAGCAAAGTCTTCGCCAAGCACCCCTTTAAGGTTTTTTTTTTTTAATATAACAACTCAGATAAATCAATAATGTGGCTGGAGTCCATCAAATAAAGACCACATGGCTCCATCCTGTAGCTTTTATTATGAAAAGCAGAATTTACAGTTTGGGTACAATGTTTCTTTCAAAGTAAAATTCAGTTGTTAATCTGTTCTTGCCTCTTAGAGTGTAAATAATCATACTACTGTTGTACAATATGCTGTTTTTCATTTAACAGACTTATAAGAGCTGTTTTTAACGCTGATGTCTTTGTAATATAAGGTTGTTATTTTGTGTAAAACTTAAGTAGAAAAACTATAAATTCAAACCTTTTGGAGCAACTTTGTTGTTGTCTTTATTTAACTGTTGAATAGTAGTAAACAACTGCTTGTTAAACTTTAACTAGCATTTGTGTTTACTACTAGACCGCTGGCAGTAAGATTTTAGGATTCATATTGATTTTAACAAATGCTTACTGTTAGTCATATAATTTCATTCTGGACCCCCACAGCTCAAAAATCTAAATTAGCAACGATTGAGTTTATATAGCCACCAACTGGCCAATCAGTGGAAATGCACCCAAACTGTGAACACTAAATTGTTCTAATGAGCTTTTGTCAGACCTTTTAAAACTATAAACTACAATACAAGATGTAGCACCGTTCAAGTTGGAAAAAATACAAAAAGAAGTGGAACGAAATTGTTAAAAATTGTTTGCATTTTAACATATTTCTCAACTAGTTGGTATCGGCAAACAAGAAATACAGTTTTAGTTAATCAAAAATCCTCTAAATGAGTGTGATTGATTATCTTTTTCAGTTTTACATATATGAAGATGGTACTTATCCTGTAAAATTACAGTGTGCTCAAAGATTTTAAAGCATGTTTAATTTTATTACTCATTTGATATTTTAGTACCATTTCACACAACCATGTGTTTCTTCGTGTCTTGTGACTTTTTCTGATTTTAATTATCTTACATTTGTTTAATGATAATTTTTTGTGCTAAACTTTCCTTACAAATAAGTGATATCTGTGTAGGTGGTAGTGATTTTAAATAGAGATAGATAAACTCAACGTTTAGAGGTATCAATGGCACAAGAAGGTGTGTACTGCTTGGCTATTTTACGTCAAGGTTTTAATTTCGTTTCAACACACCTCAACCAAACTACACTGGTCCTTTCTTCATAACCTACTGTCATCCAATGACAGCATTGTAGAGAACAGAGTGATTTTTACCCAGCCAATTATTTTAAGGCTTCGTGATGACGTAGTAGTAAGTTCGCTTTAACTGTGTTTCCCAAATCGTGTAGTCACTGTGGGAAGCTAGGAGCTAACTTTTAATAACAAATAAATAGTTTATGGGTTTACTACTGGCAAGGATTACACGATAACATCTTCACAATGGTAAGAACATGTATATATTGGATCAACAATTTCCATTTTGTTTTTCAAAATATGAAATTACGCAGTTACAGAGCTTAGTCCGGCTAGTGATCGTTAGCATGCTGCTCTTTGAAAAAAGTCGGCTACCCTAATGTCTCATATCTTTAAAACAATCATTTAAAATACTGTTGTTTGAATCTTTAATGCTACCTTATAACGTTTGTTCCGTGAAATACTTCCGCAGTAGTGAGACATAAAACGTGTTTGCCTATAAGTTTAAAAACCGCTAGCCTTTGCAATGCTAAGTCATCGCAGGAAATGATCATTTTAACGTTCTGAAATTGTCGCAAATACATAAGCGCAAATATGCTTTGTCTACATGTCTTTTGTTCTCTTGGCCAACAACAACACTCAATCAAAATAATCTATTTTCCTCTGTAGTTACGACTTTCTTCTAAATTAATGCCTAAAAATGAGGTTCCCTCTTAAATTTCAGTTCCAAGTCTACACAACGTGCTATGTAACGGTGGGAAACCACTTAATTCATATTAGTTTTTCCTCCCAAACTGTTTTTATATTTTCAAAATTCCACATTTTATGATATCAAATGTTTATTTTGAAAAATAAAAACAAATTGTGGGTGAGAAAAATCTGACTACGGAAAAATAATGTAATGGTGTCACAGAACTCTAATTTACTCTTTAAGTTTAATGGCCTTTTCATATCATTAGTTAAGTGGCTGTACGAGTTAAAGAGAAATGTTTAATAAATAATCAAATTCCACAATAAAATGTCAGAATGATTAGTGAAGACTGCTTGAAATTATTACAAATGAAGTCTTTGATGCTTTGAATCAACTTTCAGTGTTATTCCAAAACTTGTTTTTATTATCATCATTTGACTTGATTTGATTTCACTGTCTCCTCACTCCTTTCTGTAGTCTATTATGTCCTATAATGGAGGGGCTGTCATGGCCATGAGGGGGAAGAACTGTGTGGCGATAGCAGCGGACCGAAGGTTTGGCATTCAGGCTCAGATGGTCACCACAGATTTCCAGAAGATCTTCCCAATGGGAGACAGGCTGTACATCGGTCTGGCTGGTCTGGCTACTGATGTCCAGACAGTGTGCGTGTGTCCACCTCATCATTAATAAGAGTCTTTTCTAAAGTGCGCAGGAGATGCCGTTTGATGGTAAATTGTTGTTGTTCTTTGCGTTTAGAGCTCAGCGGCTTAAATTCAGACTGAATCTGTACGAGCTGAAAGAGGGTCGTCAGATCAAACCCAAAACCTTCATGAGCATGGTGTCCAACCTGTTGTATGAGAGGAGGTGAGTGCTCCGTGTTCTGCAGGCATTTGTTATAGGCTAGATTCTGTTCCTATGTTTGTTATTTATATGCATATTTTATTTTGAAATAACTCAAAACAAAGAAAAAGGGACTTCATGTCATCAGTGACATGAAGGGCTCCAGACCATCTGAAATGTTTAAAGATATTCAGCCAGATTTGCAGTGGCACAAAAATGGTGGCACACCATTTCATGCCCTAAAGATAAATGTTGTGTGAATGCAATCACTGATCCTACTGTGAGCAGTTGTCGCTATTTCTCCAGTATAAGGAAATACTGGTTGAAGTGTTTGTGTGGTTAACCTTGTGTGGAACAGTTTATAGTAAAGCTTTTAATTACATTTAGATTTTTATTCAATTTTATGCTGTTATATTTTTATTCTATTTATCTATTTTGTTTCATTGATCTGTTGTTTTATATGTATTTTATCTGGACCTAAGAGTCTGTCAATAAAGATTATCTATCTATCTATCTAAAGCAGTGGTTCCCAAACTTATTTAGCTGCGCACCCCCTTCTATGTCCCGACCATGTCAATGCACCCCCCCCCCCAGCCCCCACATCGGGGCATGGCTATATATATATATATATATATATATATATATATATATATATATATATATATATATATATATAAGATGTCAAGCTACACAGACAGGGTTAAAAAATTCCCCATCACTTTCATTTTTTAAATAGTAATTAATAAACATTCGATACCATTACAATTTCCTTTGATTTCATTTTAAATAAATATTTAGAGTGCCCAGGTAGAACATAAACAATGCAATTTAACAGTTTTCTTAAAGTAGGAATGTTTAACCTGTGCGGCCAGAGCGCTCTCCTTCCTTCTGCTCTGCGTAAACCTGAGCTGATCACCTACTTGTGCATAATCAAATGTCTATAGGGGACAAGATATAGCCATGATGTTCACTTTGACCTCAGACCGACTTATTGCTGTTTTATGGTGTGGCTGAATCTGCGATCCGCTGTCATGCGGACTGGAACAACAAATGCTGCAGTAACGTGAAATGTGGTCAGGTTCATGAGGAGTCACTGGCTGGAGCGGACCCTACTCATCCCAGAAGCTAATATCTTAATTTGACCTTGAATGAAAAATAGCCTCTTAAAAGTTTTTATCACGGTGGAGGCAGCGTTCATTTCTGCCTTCAGTCTGACAGCGCGCCGGAGTTAAAGCAGCGTGTGCGCTTATTGAATCTGTGTGTGTGCGCGCGGCACAGCCGCTCCAGTCACCGCGTCTCGCGCTATTTAAACCAATGTTGTAAAATGACTTCTGCCCAGCCCAGATGTGCTCACTTGTGCACACGTGAGCCGTGGTTCAGCCGGAACGCGTCTGACCTCTGACAGACGCACTCTGAACTTCAGATCTTCAGCGCGCTGTCAATATAGCCTGAATGGGAATCATTTCTTGTTATTTTGTTACATCCACAATGTTCTGTGTGTGAGGTTTACAACGTCAGAACACCTGCATGAGACAGGTGTTAATTACAATCTGCCAGAATGACTCACCACCTTCAGATTTCTCCAACATCGTTAAAAATGATCAAATACTGAACATATCGGCGTGCGCAGGCCAGAGTGCTGAAGCTCGGCGCATTGTTATTATGAAGCTAGGGCACATGTGGAGGACACGCGCTCGCGCGCAAAAATATACTTGTTTTCAATTACATTTATTGTGCCCACTTACTTTTTCTTAGGCCCACCCACAAATGAGTTTCTGGCTATGCTAATGGTGACATATGACAGACTTCTCTGAGCTCCGCAGCCATTACACTTTTCACCTCGCGCACCCCCTAGCGGCAGCTCTGGGGGTGCGCGCACCACACTTTGGGAATCCCTGCTCTAAAGGATTACATGATTAATGTCTGGTATTTTTTAAATCCTTAGGTTTGGGCCATACTACATTGAGCCAGTGATTGCTGGACTAGATCCTAAAAGCTTTGAACCCTTCATCTGCTCCTTGGATTTGATTGGCTGCCCCATGGTGACTGAAGATTTTGTTGTGAGCGGGACCTGCTCGGAGCAGATGTACGGCATGTGCGAGTCTTTGTGGGAGCCCGACATGGTTAGTGTTCTCTGTTCGCCATGGAGGAGTGTTGATTTGTCTCTGGTGGGCATATGGAGGTCCGTGTGCTTGCTCTGCCATGTGGATTATGATTAAAGCGAGTTTTTACCCGAGTTCATGTCAGAAATATTTACTTAAGGAATAATGAGAAATGTTGGTGATCCTGCAGGAACCAGAGGATCTGTTTGAGACCATCTCTCAGGCGATGCTGAATGCTGTCGACCGGGACGCCGTGTCCGGTATGGGAGTGGTCGTTCATGTTATGTAAGTAAACTCCGGTCTGGTTGTCATTCTTACAGGTGTTTCCGAAAGCAGCATGGAGGCGGTCTGGTTTCTGGACAGGCAGCCATGTTTCCTTATTTCTGCTCCCACGAGAGCACCAAATGATTAGAAATTTGACACAAAATGTTTAAAAATAAAAAATTATGCGAACTATCATCCACTGTGTGAACTGATATTGTCATTAATAATAAAATAAAATCCAGCAAAAATAATACAAGTTTTATTTTGAAATCTACCGAATGAACTTCCCTCAAACACGTCTCACTTCCTGTCTGACTCATGTCATTTCTTTAACTCCATGATGATCCACATGCAGCATCTGGACAAAAACAGACTTAATGCACAAACTTTCGGCTGCCCCGCATGCCAGATCCGCTTGCACTGTGACAGCTCTGTTTGGACTAAATTATTTTTGATCTTTGTGGAAGCCATACGGAACCCGGACGCATACATTCCGCGTTCTGTTTGAAATTGACTTCACGTTGTTTGTGTTACTGATGCTGTTTGCATTTACTCCAGTTGCCCTCACAGATGGCTTTTGTTGTCTATTTTTTCCCTTAATTCTTTCACATTTATTACTTAAAATGTATGAAAGTAAAATGTCTTCTTTTTTTCCAGTTTGGAGATTTTTGTCAGGTTTCCAAGTTTTATACTTGGAAACCTTTTCATAATTTAAATCATTTAATCGAGCCAGTATGCGCTAAAATGACCCTTTACAGGTTTAATGAAATGCTACTCAGACACCCACCGCCCTCTGTGGCCAGAACACCACACTTGCAACTTCAGACTGGCGGGAGGCCACCTGTGTATTTGAAATTGGGCTGACATACCTGGCACTGCAGTCTTCTTCTAGCACGTTTCCTGGATGTTTTAGATCATGAACTCATCTGATTTGTTTAATTTAGAGATGAATCACTCCTGTGGACAATAATGAAGGCTGGGGAGACATTTCAGCAGTTAGATTTAGGTGTTAAAAAGATGAACACACAGTGAGGACATAAGTTTCACTTTTGCTTTGACCACAGATAATAAGGGACACTAGGGGGCGCTAAAAGCAAGCAAAACTGCCAAGTGTGCCTTTAAAGTCAAAATGCTAAAATTAAGTTTGAGCTGAACATAAAAATATTGAGATAGAAGTTGTAAAGAATAAATGTTAAGACAAAGTTGGTGCACACAGAAATGAGTTTGATTTTGTTTAAAAGGTAATTCTAGGTCTGCTGAAATTAATATTCTGCTTTTTTTTTCCCTGACAGTGAAAAAGACAAGATTACCACACGAACCCTGAAAGCCAGGATGGATTAGAGCTTCTGTTTCTCCTCACTTATGAAGTTTTGTACAAAACTTATTCCCAACACCCTGTTTTCTTACTGATACTGTTCAATAAATAAAAATGGAATTAAAGAAAAAATGTGTTTGTGAACATTATTGGCTGATTATGGGCTTGTTAAAAGCTTGTTGCTGCTTTTTACTTGGCGTGTGAGATCTCTGCTGAGGTCACATGATCAGCTGCTTCTTTTATTCCCATTTGTTTCTAAAAAAAACCAAATTTGCTTGTATGAGATGAAAACCCTCAAACTACACATCTGGTCAGCCACTGCATTTAAATGTGTCTTGCTATCAAATCAGCTGACAGGCAGGTGAGCTCAGACGTGATCTTTGATTAAAAGTAAAATGAACCAGGAGTGAGAATTCAAAGTAAAACTTCTCCCGTGTATTTGTGACCAAATCCTTTTGAAGTTTGAAGGTGAATAACAACAAACACTGTAAAATCCTTGAATACCATTAAAATCAACTACTGGAGATGGTGTTTTTAATACAAAGAACTGAGTATTGAATTTATATTTCAAAATAAAAGCATTTTGATAATCTGAAATGATTTTTCACTGAAAACTGCAAAAATAAACTTAAGATAGTTACATGAAAGCAACCCATAGTTTATCTTTCTGAAGTCAAGTCCTGTTCAACAAAACCTTTACAGGGAGTGCAGAATTATTAGGCAAGTTGTATTTGAGGAATAATTGTATTGAACAACAACCATGTACTCAATGAACCCAAAAAACTCAATATCAAAACTGAATGTTTTTGGAAGTATTTTAGTTTTAGCTATTTTCGGGTGATATCTGCGTGTGCAGGTGACTATTACTGTGCATAATTATTAGGCAACTTAACAAAAAACATGTATACCCTTTTCAGTTATTTATTTTTACCAGTGAAACCAATATAACATCTCCACATTCCCAAATATACATTTCTGACATTCAAAAACAACACAAAAACAAATCAGCGACCAATATAGCCACCTTTCTTTGCAAGGACACTCAAAAGCCTGCCATCCATGGATTCTGTCAGTGTTTTGATCTGTTCACCATCAACATTGCATGCAGCAGCAACCACAGCCTCCCAGACACTGTTCAGAGAGATGTACCGTTTTCCCTCCTTGTAAATCTCACATTTGATGATGGACCACAGGTTCTCAATGGGATTCAGATCAGGTGAACAAGGAGGCCATGTCTTTAGTTTTTCTTCTTTTATACCCTTTCTTGCCAGCCACGCTGTGGAGTACTTGGATGCGTGTGATGGAGCATTGTCCTGCATGAAAATCATGGTTTTCTTGAAGGATGCAGACTTCTTCCTGTACCACTGCTTGAAGAAGGTGTCTTCCAGAAACTGGCAGTAGGACTGAGAGTTGAGCTGGACTCCATCCTCAACCCGAAAAGGCCCCACAAGCTCATCTTTGATGATACCAGCCCAAACCATTACTCCACCTCCACCTTGCTGGCGTCTGAGTCGGACTGGAGCTCTCTGCCCTTTACCAATCCAGCCATGGACCCATCCATCTGGCCCATCAAGACTCACTCTCATTTCATCAGTCCATAAAACCTTAGAAAAATCAGTCTTGAGATATTTCTTGGCCCAGTCTTGGCGTTTCAGCTTGTGTGTCTTGTTCAGTGGTGGTCGTCTTTCAGCCTTTCTTACCTAGGCCATGTCTCTGAGTATTGCACACCTTGTGCTTTTGGGCACTCCAGTGATTTTGCAGCTCTGAAATATGGCCAAACTGGTGGCAAGTGGCATCTTGGCAGCTGCACACTTGACTTTTCTCAGTTCATGGCGGGCAGTTATTTTGCGCCTTGGTTTGTCCACACGCTTCTTGCGACCCTGTTGACTATTTTGAATGAAACGCTTGATTGTTCGAGGATCACGCTTCAGAAGCTTTGCAGTTTTAAGACTGCGGCATCCCTCTGCAAGATATCTCACTATTTTTGACCTTTCTGAGCCTGTCAAGTTCTTCTTTTGACCCATTTTGCCAAAGGAAAGGACGTTGCCTAATAATTATGCACACCTGATATAGGGTGTTGATGTCATTAGACCACACCCCTTCTCATTACAGAGATGCACATCACCTAATATGCTTAATTGGTAGTAGGCTTTCTAGCCTACACAGCTTGGAGTAAGACAACATGCATGAAGAGGATGATGTGGACAAAATACTCATTTGCCTAATAATTCTGCACTCCCTGTAGTCTTGAAATCAGATTGTCCTGCTTCATCAGTTGTCTCAAACGTTGACCTTTTCTGTGATCAAATGCATTTATTTTATAAAGATCTCCGCAAATAGGAAGATGCAAACTATTGAATAAACCAGACAGAACAAGATAAAACTCCCTTTAATATGCAATGAATCATTTTCAAGTAACCTTTTTTCCTAATGTCTGTAGGTAACAAAACAATACTGTATACAAACACAAAATTGCTACATTAATGTAAACAAGATATAAAAATTATCCTTATGGTAATAAAACAGGTGTTTGCTGCAGAATTCCCCTTTTTAAGTGACTTTTTTTAGACCAACTTCCACTGAATGTACGGTAAAATTTTTAAAAATATTCAGAAACATTATGGCAACATAACATTCAAACACTTTTTGTCCTTTTGTTGCTTTAGTCCCAGCACTCAGATACTAAGTTTAGTGGTTTGATGTTACAACTGGTGTAGTCTCATGAACACGTCAGCCATGCATTTTCGAGATTGCATTCTTTATACACCGTTAAATATTAATGTGTTAATTTCCAATTTGTCAGCAGTACGTTGAATTATTTTGTCAGAGAGAGAGAGAGAGAGAGAGAGAGAGAGATGCCTGGTGGCGACTGTCATGCATTCTGGCTGTCCTGTGTCCGTTTGTCTAACAGAAACCATAAAAACAAAAATGGGGGAGACTCTACTGACAAACTGGTGGCTGCTGAAGCTCAGACGCTCATTCAAGGCATTAGTGAGACAGTTTTCGTGCTGGCGTGAGGAGCAACAAGGTGGATGAGGAGTTGTGGAGAGCAGATATCCAAAATAAAAGGAGTTTCACAAGGTGAGGTGACGGTGGTGGTGTGTAACAGGCTCAATGATTTCCTCCTTCCAAACCGCCGCCGGACCAAACCAGATGCTTGTTTGTTTTGTTTTTTTAAAGGGAGACAGACCAACATGGAGAAGTAACAGAGTGGCATTTGACAGAAGTACGGCTGGACTGGAGTCTATGATAAGATGTTGGACATGAACTCGTAGAATCGTTTGGAGTACTGCTCTGGGTTCACTGTCGAGATCTCGGCCCCCGCCTGGTAACAAATCAGAGGAAAACACACACATGTCCAATCAGACAGGTTAACCATTCAGAGGTTGTTTTAAAGGAACTAGTTAAGATCTAAAATCTAAATATCAGTGTGGCAGTGTGAGCGTCCTGTCACTGTGTCCCGATTGATCATGCCCGCCCGGGCCCTTGTTTCTCCACCGTGCCACATCAGCTCAGTGCCCTAATGGTATGAGTGTCCGCCCTGGCACTGGGAGATCGGGGTTCAAAGACTTTGAATAAATGGGACCCAATGCCTCTCTCTGCTTTAAGGGGTTGGATTTTGGGGGGAGGGGGTGTAAAACCACCAGATAGTTCCCGAGCGCGGCCGTGTCAACAGCTCACCGCTCCCCCCATGGGGATGGGTCCAATACAGAGATGTAATTTCACCACTGTGTGATAACTATGGGACTTTGACTTTACAAAAGCCATTTGTACTTCTGGTCTGTTTAAACTATGTCCATTCACCCACTTATGCCATGGGGAGCGCAGCCCCAGCAGAGGCCCAAACCACCTTCTCCCTAGCAACCTCCACCAGTGGGATGTGGAGGCATAATCCCTACAACATGTCCTGGGAAGACCCGCAAGCCTGAAACACCTCCCCTAGGAAGTGTTCTCACCAAATGCCCAAACCACATCAGCTGGCTCCACTCTGAGTCTCTCCCAGATGTCCGGGCTCCTGCCCTCATCTCTAAGGCTGAGCCCAGCAACCCAATGGAGGAAACTCATTTCAGCCGAAGTGAGGATTAGGGTGAAGATCACCTTTGCTTTCTGGTTTAGATCCCTCTTCACCATAGCAGACCGGTTTAGCGTCCGCACCGCTGTAGACGCTGCCACGAGCTGGTTAACGATCTCCAGGTCCCTTCTTCTCTTACTTGTGAACAAGACCCTGAGATACTGAAACTCCTCCACCCTTTTTCCAGTCGAGAACCTCCACAGCGAGGGGTGAAGGTAACAGTTGGATGGAGCCAAGAGAACCACGTCATCTACATCAAGTTTAGTTTAAATCCGTCTAAAGTTTGGCGCTGACAGCTTGTGTTGCACCAACTGGACCTGCCCAACTGGATCACGGAACAAAGAGACGATTAAATAAAAAGATCCAAAAGGCTTCATCACTAACCCCGTGTTTCACAGTTTTGGCAGCATGTGCAGCTTTTTTCTTAGCGTCGTAGTGCGTGAGGATGTCGATGATAGCCATGAAGTAAACCTCCTTCTTCACAGCACCTGGAACAACAAAAACAAAGTTTGACCCAAAAAAATTAAAAATAAAAATACAATAAATAAAAGGCACTCGGGTTTTAAAATCCCGCCGCTCACCGTCGTGGCTCTTGATTGCGTAAACGTCCACGGAGGAGTCAAACTCCCCAGGGCCGAAGAAGCCCCCACAGTTCAGAGGGTTCCCGGGACTGTCGGGAGGCGTGCCGAAGGAGCCCGTCAGCACTCCTCCTCCCATCCCATCGTTCTCCAAATCCTCCTCCTCTCCTGTTCCCTCCACATCCATCTCCTCCTGCTCGGCCCGCTCCACGTCGTGGATTCCCACCAGGAGGCTGTAGTCCATGATCTTCAGGGTGGCCAGGAACTGAAACACCAGCAGGTGGGGTAAGACACTACCTGTTAACCTTTCAGGTTAACTGCATTTGTGTTCTGAGCAGATACAAAAACACGGATCTGGATCTTACCTCCACATCCCGCTTTAACTTCTCCAAAAAATATTTCTTGTTGTCGTCTCCTATCTGCAGTTTGTGTCCTTCATTTAGGAAGTCGTTGTCTTTAAAAGTGGGAAGTTCTTTAGCCTGAAGAGAGGTTAGATGTTAGATACAACCTGCTCCTAACCACTTCATTTAGACGTCATCTGACAACTTTGTCTGAGGGGTCAGACTAGGAAGGGGCAGGGGATTATTTTTGTCTCAACTGTCAGTACACAGGAATAAAAACGTACCTTCTCTTTGTCACTGGCTTCCCTCGAGACTGTAGAACCCTGAAAGCCATGAAAAAAAAAATAGAATTAAAAGATCAATCAGAAGCAAAACAGATGCTCATACTTAGGCTGGATCTTCTAAAACTCTCAGTTTTTGTCTGTTTTCTACCTGGAATAAATCAGGAATCATTTCTACACAACGATGAGCCGTTCCAAGAATGAATGAATTACATTTACGTGTTTGAGTGCTCAGGATTTGAAGAGAAGCAACACAAAGCAGGTGGTGTGAATGGACAGGTGTGCAAAACCAGACTAAGGGAACGCTCCTCATGTCAGAGCGAAGCTAAGATCTCCTCATGTTAAAAATTATTGAGTAGTTTTTTTTTTGGTAAATCATGAAGATGTTACAAGAAATCTCAGATTATGAGTTTACTTTAGGTCAATGTCTGTAAAATTAAGATGAAAGGGTAATTGTGAACATGGTTGAATCCTCAAGTTAGTTAAAAATGAAATGTTTGTCCTAGAAAGATTTCCTCATGAGACGTTTTGCTGAGAAAAAAAAAAAACAACCAGAACATTAAAATATGTATTCTGTCTGGAAAGAGGAATTGTCACAGTGCGAGTAGAAGCGTCACCCTGAACACCACTCTTCAGCTCTCTGCTGACCAGAAACCACATTTTGTGGAGCGAGTAGGTGCTCTATAGGGGGCGCTCTTTACCTGCTTTACAGCAGAGTGAACTTTGGCACGGCCTACACTGGTTTGAGCTAAAAGAGGCTACAAAATCACAGACTGATGGTGACCTGGCTTTGTTACTACTGGACTTGTAAGTAATTATTTTTTGTCCAACAGTGTTGTGTCATGTTAGTGTAAATAAGTAAGTAATTGGAAGAAAGAAAGAAAGAAAGAAAGAAAGAAAGAAAGAAAGAAAGAAAGAAAGAAAGAAAGAAAGAACATTTTATAAAGCGCCCCTCAAAATAAAAATCATGAGGTGCTTCACCAGAACAAAATATTTAAAGTGACTGTGTGTATTTTCCCTGGCAATAGGGGGCAGTATACACCTACATTTTTGCAAGCAAGTATTACTGTTGTGTTCAAATAAGACCTTACCAACGGATGGCATTAGGGTCAAAATCCCTGGGAGCACAACCTCCAGCAAAATAACAAGAGCACAAGTTTCCCTTTCATCACCGGCAACGAGTGAAGAGGTAAATGTGTAAAACAACGTTCATTAATGCTGAAAGTTTTGTAACCATTTCTTACAAATCAGTAAATGCATTTTGTCCTCACGGGCTTCCGCAGAAGGAAACATGGCATCCAATATGGCATCGCCCATAGGGCTGTAGCGATGCCTCGATGACGTCGACGGCTCGATTCGAAAAATTCGTCGACATCAGATCCGGAAGTCGACGCACCGCGCCCACTTGTTGCATCCCCAGGAGTTTGTAAATAGAGGAGGAATCTGCCTGTTTTTCCTCTAGTTCGCCCTCTTCTCCGCCTTCACCAACATCTCCACCAAATACCGAAGACCCAGAACAATGTCTGTCCGCTACTAGATTCCTTTCCTGTTTTGCCCACCTTCGTCTCCCGGCAACGGACAACTTCCGGGGTCAGATGTGCTGCTCCGTCTCTAGCGCAGATGTAGAAAATCACCGGGAGCGTTTCTCCCTTCATTAAGGAGCTTCTTTCAGACATTAGGAGAGCTGTTTTGGTGGTAGCAGTCTCTCCTCCATGCTGTTCTGTTTGCTGGGTGTTTTTGGTTTATTTAAACATGGTAACTTGAACTTAATGTTGGTAAAGCTACTGTTAGCATTTTCGCTAACAGCTTCTTGCGTTGGGATAAGCTGTTACGTTTTGGTTTAGAGTTCATCTTTTTGTGGTGTAGACCTCCCTTTTATTACATTTAGAGTGTTGTGGGTTTTCAGTTTAGTTTAAAATATCACCTGAGTTTGGTTTAACCACCCAGGTTAGAGTTTGGACCTTTGGAGATCCTTATTTTCGTCCAGAACCATGTAATCTTTGCCCAGTGGGACATCCCTACTTATTTGTACTTTTGTTTTAATTCCCCACAGGCAGAATTAGTTTTATTATTCCCAACCTGTGGATGGAAAGATTTATGTTTTGTTGTAGTTGTAAATAAACCTGATCATAATTTTAACTTTTAAATCCCATGTTACTGTCCCTTCCTTTTTGCACACGAGCCAAACTCCCCAGGAAGGGTGGTAACACCACTCGCCTCACGCTTATAAGTGACAAAAACAAAGCAGCATGGAGACACTCCGTCTCCAACCACCTCTCAGGCAGCAGCCTGCACTCCCAAGTTCTACACGTCACCAAAACATAACCAACCGCAACACAATAAACGCAGTGTTATACAAAATGGAAGGCCTGTAGTGTTTATTCTCTTACAGTAACAATTTATCTTTTTTTTTGAGGAATTTATTAAGAGATTTTTTGGTTTTTATTAACTGTGCAACAGAAAAATAATCATTAGATTAATTGTCTAAATAGTCATTAGAATAGTCGTCTATTCGATAAAATAATCGTCAGAATAATCGTTTTAAAAATAATCGTTTACCCCCAGCCCTAGCCGCCCACAGACTTAGACCAGCTCCCATGTATTTTAGAACAGATTTTTATGGTTATATTTTATATAGTTTTCAACAACTGGGCATCTTTAAAGTCATTTCAACAACATTTTAATGGCTATTTCAAGAGATTAATGGTAAAAATGACACAATGTCACTTTAAAATGTAAAAAGGATTAAAAAAGAAGAGATTAAAAGGTACAATTAAAATTAGAAAAAAATGTGATAAAAATGTAAGGAAAGAGAAAGGGGATAGGAAAGAGGGAAATCAGTGGATCCCGGGAAAAGGTGGAGTTGGTGGAAAGAGCAGAATAACCCCCAAATTCCACTACCTCCGCTCCGCTCCGCTGCGGTCCGCCCCCGCCTTCCGCAGCCGCTCGCTTCCGAACTCAATTTTTACTGGTACGCGCTCTACAACGGCTCCGCTCCGGTGCGGAGACCTGAGGTGGGCAAACAAGCATGCGCAGGATTTTCAAGATCTTGCGATACAGTCCGAGCAATAAACGCGGAAGTTAGATCCAAACACCCGTTGTGTGGGAGAAGCATCGGCATGAGCTGTTTAATCTGCCCATCATTTGTGTTGAGAGATCAGCAGTGTTTGGATCAACAAAGTGTGACTACTTTGATAGCGGAAACTGTATTTATGGCTTACTTTTGTGCATTTAAACTTCAGCCGCCATTGATAGTTGTTAAAAGTTGTTAAACCTGTGCATATGAAACAAAAAACGCCTTTTGTTTGTCGATTTATTGTGAAAAACGGAAATTGTGCTTGCTCCTTTTCCTGTTGGGCGGTTGTGATTTCTGTCCATTTACTGCGGAGGTGCTCCGGCGTCCGGCAAAAATAGGATCGATTCTATTTTTGCCAGACGCCGGAACAGAGGGCGGCGCATGGCGCCGCACTGCCGGAGCACGGCCGCGGTAGTGGAATTGCTCTGATTGACTAGAACGAGACCGATTTTGCTCCGGCGTTCGTGTCGGAGCGGAGCGGAGCGGAGGTAGTGGAATTTGGGGGTAAGGAGAGGGTTAGCTTGTTGT
This sequence comes from Nothobranchius furzeri, assembly GCF_043380555.1. Lineage (NCBI taxonomy): Eukaryota > Metazoa > Chordata > Actinopteri > Cyprinodontiformes > Nothobranchiidae > Nothobranchius > Nothobranchius furzeri. The sequence goes on along the minus strand of NC_091744.1, from coordinate 6,567,867 downwards.
TAGTGTTAGGTACAGCAGGCTGCTGCCATTGTTTACAACAGTTGTATTTCCATTTTCAACCAGTAGGATGGAGGAACAGAATACTGCTCACTCTTACTTTAAAGAGTAAATTAATGATGAAAACCTTACAAAAATGAGGGACGGCGTGGTCAACTTCGGCTAGTTTTATTACAGTGACAGAACTGAAATGACTCATTCTGTAAGGTACTAAAAATGCCCAAAATGAAACTGCTGAAATCACTTTATGTGAGAGAGATTTTGTACAAAAAATAAACCTTGTTTTGTATTTACCACAGAGATATTATAACAAAAAAAAAAAACATAAATCCTTTAAAGTGACTCAAATGTTCTGCTAGTTTTTCTGTAACTGAATCTGCTGCATAGCTTGAATATATTGAGTGCTTTGTACCTTTAGGTCGTATTTGCGGTGCACGGTGAGGCGGTGGCTGAAGACGTTCCGGGTCACCACCATGTACGTCTCCACGCCGTCCACCGTTAGTCTGTACATCCCCAGGAACTGAGGCAGCAGCGTGTTGCCATGACACTCCACTATAAACTGGAAACGTGGTAGTGCGGAAAAAAATATTCAGTCAGAAAACTGGTTCTGCAGCACTGCATCATTTTTTTGGAAGTGAAACTGATTAGATCAAGTGATCAGATATTAAAGCTGCGACGTTGATCGCACTATGAGTGGTTCTGGTGAATCTACCTGGTGATACTTCTTTAAGATGTTGTGCATCTCAGCGATGTCTTCACTGGAAACTGTTTTGATAACAAAGCGGTGGTCGTAGCTCGTCAGGAATCGGTTCCCAAACCGACCCTGGGAATCGCTGTTGAGCGGTGCGCTCCGTGTCAGAGAGTTCTGATCGAATGAGAGAGACAGAGGAGAATTATTTATTTATTACACCCACAAACATTATTGTGGTCATTCAATGACTCTTGTGTTAAAGGTTGGCCACCTGGTAGTCCTGGTCATCGATGGAGAACCGCTCCCTCAGGTTCCTGAACACCATGGGACAATACTCTTTGAATTTAAAGCGACTCGGTAGGTTTTCTCTGACGGGAAGGAAAGAGAAACACGGTGAGTTGAACAAATAGGCGCCCTACTGAGAAAGAGGAAGAAGAAAACATGTTGGCATGACGATTGTTGGACTTATTTCTGCTATTTACATCCTACAGAATCAGTAAAACAATGCAGAGCTGACATTTAGAGTCAGGAACTGTGAGTCATAACAGTACATGTTTTCTGGGCTTTCTCATCTACCCGCTGCTCTGCTCTCTCCTGGCCATAAAATCAACGCAGCCTTCTGTCGTCAAAGACCAAGGTGGGCGGGGCCATGAATGCTCATTTTCCTAGTGACTGGCTTTTTCTGGACCGATCATTTTCTAGACTATTTCAAAAAGAACAAGCAATACACGACTTCTCAGTAATCTTTTGGATTAAAGTAAACTGACAATGAGAACGAGTAACGATGCACCAAGTTTTTTAACCGAGTTATAAGCACCAATCAGATTAGATAAAACTTTGCCTTTCCTAGCAGATGTCTGATCAACACCTGTAAAACTGACTGATTTATATAGATTTTTGTGTGTTTTTTGTTTGAAGAGCGGTGGCAGCCTTACTTGGGTTGAGTACAAAAGTAAATCCGTTGTAATTTTGTTTCTGAAAGTTTCATAAAAATCAATCCAGACATTTTGCCAACATTTTCTAACTTTGCTGAATCTCTCAAAATAACCCGGTGTCACTCTGCTTTCTCGTGGAACCCGAACCGGCTGCAGGCCGGAGGCCCAGAGGTCTACCGGACACGACAGAGGGATTACACGTTTAGGCAGGCCCAAAAGAGCTGGCGGGGGTTAGCTACCGCCCATGTAACCCTAACCCAGATAAGCAAAGCACGATGACACGCCACTGACCAATTCAACTAGAGGGTACAAAACCCCACACAACTCCTAGGTGTGTCAGCAGTAGTGCAGGGTTTAACCTGGCTAATCATTTACTGATGTGATGTACTACTTACTTGTTAAATAGGTGGTTGTCCACTTTGATCTTACTGTAGGCTTTAAAGTCATCTGGCATCAACATAACTGGTACAGGCACATTACTTAACTCGTTAATCTGAAGGAGAGAGAAGAGCGGTAGAGGTCAGAAAATGTGCAGAAGTACAGCTGATCTTCACGCTAATACAGCTCACAATATTTACAAATAAAATGAGGATTAATCTGTTAATGGAGAGGATTTACAGGCAAACAAATGTGTAATTTCAACTTTAGGAAAGGATTTTATTACAGCAAATAATAAAACAGCAACCAAATGACAATTTAGTTCGAAGACGCCGATCATTTCTGCGCAAACTTCCGAGAAACACTACAGACAACGGAAATCGCTAAAAACAAACGCTGACGCGACGGTTTGCAAAACAGGGACTCGAAGTGGTGCTTGTTACTCTTGTTCATTTTCAACTAAATGATAAACACAGCTAGTGGTGTTGCACGTAAAATGACCGCATTAAAAATGCGTCGTTTCAGAAATTCTCCAGCATCTCTGCCGGCCTGGCGGACATTAAACGTGCTTCCAAGTTGTGACTGGAAGAGGAGGACTTTGATGTGAAGTCTGTTTGATGTTTTCAATCGGCTTCACACCCACACCTCCAATCAACCGCCCCATTTGCAGCACCCACACACACACACACACACACACACAGAGTTCAGCCACTGAATACCAAAGATGCTGCAGTGATAAACACAACATTAGCTGAAGCCTTAATCCCTCGGCAGCAGCAAGCATTTGTAGCGTCACTTTGTTTACAGGGCTGCAGCTATTTATGGTTCTCACAGCCAGAGTTTATGTGATTGATTCTGGTTGATTAGTTTATTTCTATTAAGGTTCCAGGAAAGATTCCTTCTGATTTTACATTTTCACACAAAAGCCACAAAACTGATCACGCAGCTGACAAAGTCAAAAGAAAACATCTGGATAGAAGCATGTCACACATCTTGATGTCCAACTCCGTATAAACCACATATACTGCAGCTGCATTTGACTGTTTAAGACTTTATTAAATTTGAAAGCAGAAACAATTAAATAAATATTCCAGAAAAGAAGCTTCTAAGATCACTAAAATGCAAGAAACACATTTTTTAAAAAGCAACTAAAAAGATGGTGACAGATACGGATACTGATTTCAGATTCTCGAGCAGCCCTTACCTGCTGATTCCAATTTGTCTCAGAATTATTTATAACTGAAGACATTTTTTTTATTTTGAACTAACACGAAAACTACAATTCTGGAGTAAAACGTTGCACAAAATCTGCTCTGTTGAATAAAAACTTTGCAACAGTGACTTCAAAAATGGCGGCAAAAAGGCGTTTTTGCTGCTTGGTAATTTAAAGAGAAAATTTAAACTAATTTTAAAACATTTTTGGTCTTCATGTTAGTTTGTCACGCTCAAGAGGATTTTTGGTGCATCGTAATTTGCATAGAAATTTTTAATTACACTTAATCAAATTTGTTTTGTTCAATTTCAGACATTTTTGCTGAAAGCTGTTGTAGCGGATCTACAGAACAAGCTAGGTTTTGAACGCAAACGCTGCCACGGAATATTCACCCTTCTCCTCGGGTATCTTCCCGGAGACACTTCTGCCGGAACTAAAAACCCACAATGCCGAAAAAAAAAATCGAGATAGCGCTAAACACCAGCCATCACTTTCTAGGTTCAAACGTCTTTTGTTGTCCATAGGGCCGGGCAACATGGACAAAAACTTATATCTCAATATATTTCATCTGAATTCTGCTTTAGGGCGACTACCTCTTGAAGCTCATTGAGAGAATGACAAGAGTGCGCAAAGCAGTAATCAGAGCAAAGGGTGGCTATTTTGAAGAAAATAGAATATAAAACATTTTTTCAGTTATTTCATCTCTTTTGGTTAAGCACATGACTCCATGTGTTCACTCATTGTTTTGATGCCTTCAGTGAGAATCTACCAATGTGAATGGTCATGAAAATAAAGACAACACATTGAATGAGGTGTGTCCAAACTTTTGGCCTGTACTGTACATCTCAATATTTTCCTCCTGTAGTGCCTTTTTCTATCAGTCTGAGCGTTAGAAACACTGATAAGTTGCTGTTAACACACAGGTAGGTTTATATCTTTATTGGTTTTACAAGGTTCATATTTATACTGGATTTCCATCCATCCATCAGTTAGGAACTAGAGGTGTCTCAAATGTGCCACAGGCACTTTAATCCATTATATTTATATAATTAACATCTAACTAAAATTCCATCTAGAGGTGGCTCATATCCTCTCATTCTCAATATTACCAGTAATTATTTCTTGTCCAGAGAAAAAAGTGTATCGGGTTAAGTTCATTTCATGATTTATTTGCATCCAATACTAGAGGATTACACTCCAGATATGTCGATATACTGCCCAGTCCTAGTTGACTTCAAATGGGGTTTTTCTTTTTGGGACTCTAGTAGTTTGTCCTATAGTTGAAGTGGTAGCAGCCGGCTGTTTCTCCTTCTCTGATATTGAGCAGAGAACCTCTAGGCTAGAACATTGTCAAGAGGCACTAAAAAATCTTTTAAGCTCATGTGTTTTCCAAATTTGGCTTTGCAGCATTAATACTTGTGTATTTTTATATATTTTTACTAATTGAGTTTTTCCTCCACAAATTTTTCTTTAAGCACGCTGAACCACTTCAGAAGGTTTAATTGTCCTACTAGTAAAGCAACTGTGAAATAAAGTTGCATGTATTTGGACATCTTTGTGGTTTTATTTGATTCTAATTTATTTATTTTATCAAGAGCATTTTACAACAATAGAGATAAAAGACACCAAGAACAACATGAACAAATTCCAGATTAGTTTTGCACTTTTCATTTATTCAGATTATCATCTCACCGCATATATTGTGAATTTTCAACTGACTTTTATTATTTCATTTGGTCCCATTTCGTCTTTGGACATCGGATAGGTCATTTTACATACATATTTTCATTGTTTTTCTATCAAAGTGACATTCCTTTTGAGGTCTTTTTCTGCCATACTGTTAAAATTTTTCCTCTCATCCATTTTCAAAGCTTTCTTGAGATCATGTGTTGTCTTCTGCATTTATTTTGTGTCCCAGTTTGGCTGTTTAAACACTTTTCTAACAATTTATTTCACCTCTGGAATAAATCCAGGGTTTTCCCTTAAAACGCCCCCCTTCCTTTTCTCTTCCCTCCTCGCACTTGCCAAGTAGGTCTGCTCAGTAATCTGCTCATGCCTGAGAGGCCGTTTTTCACGCATGAGACAAACTCACTAAGAGTAAAAGTTACTGCACATTAGGCAGATCCAAACTGCTTGTGCAACCCAATCCATCCATTACTGGACGTCCAACCTGCCTTTCACAGAGCTTTTCATAGCCACAAGCAACCTCAGCCAAAAGTGAATGTGATAGATTTTTTTCTGCTCTATTTATAGTAAAATGATGTAATGGATGAACTGCAGCAAAAGGATGGAGGCGCTAACCACAGCCACTGTGAATACAGGTTAGAGCAGGTATTTTATTTTAAACAATGAAAATCGGTGCAACCTGCTGCTCTAGCTGCCCGTCACACCCCTCCCGCATCATGCCTGCACAACAGCTGCAGCTCACGAATCAGCCGCACAAACCTTCACAATCCATAATCTATGATGGCAGATTATCCCCATGACCTGGTCACAGATGACTGATAATCCACCACTCGTGGATGTGCAGATTTGCTGAGGATCAGGCAGATGTAATTATGAAGTTCGCTTCCCATTCACATAACCTACCAGGTAGCTGGCTAAAGGGACAATACATCGTTTTCCGAATGATAAACACCTCAGAATACAGTATAAATAAGATTAATGACTAATAATAAATGTAAAAAATAAAACACATAATGCTAAAATTTGGATTATGTTGTTCCATTAACATTTAATTCGTCTACTTTTGATTCTATAAATACTGCATAAATTGTATTTTAGTGGAATATTACAAAGTCAGATTATAATCCTGATTATCTCATTTTAAATTGTTTATTTGTAACTTAGAACTGTCCTTAATTGCATTTAACGATAGTAAAAATTGTGAAATCAAAAATTTCCTGAAAGAATCTTAAACCAACTTCACCACCTTTCCGCAAATACAATCCGAATCGCTGCAAAAATGCAGAACAGGAAGGAAAAAACACCACAGTTCATAAATGAAAGTGGAAACAGGCATTCCACCACTCAGAAAACCATCAGATTACAAGCCAACCGTGCGTTAACATCCGTGAAACGTAGAGTATAAACGAGCGTCTGGGAGCATCAAAGCTGGTTTGACAGATGAGGGCAGCTGGCTAACGAGGCGGCTAAAAATCAAAACACAAGCTAGCAGGAGGAGAGGATGAAGATGTGTTTACCGTATGGTTGACACCCCACATTAATACGCTGAGAATGGGCTCGCTTGCACGGAATAACTTGACTTTCTGTCCTATAAAATGCTTCTTTTTCGTCTTGGTTTTGCTGGCGCTGACGGCCGCTGCGCTGGTGCAGTTGGATGACATGTTGGCTCACGCGACTAAACGAAAACCGCAAACTTAAAAACGACGTGTAAACAGAATCTACGGACGCGTCGTGGCCGCCGTCCAGCCCACGGTGAGTCGGTGTGTTGCTGTTGGGAGTCAGCGGCGGAGCATTCTGCGCCGACACCACCCTTCCTCCTCCCGAGCAGCTAGCCAGCCATCGGGCCACAGCGGAGCCGCCTTCGTTTCAAGAAAGAAAAACAGCCCACGGCGGTGGAGCAGCTCCTCTACGCCCTCCCTGGAAACCTGCGACCTGAAACCGACGCGGAGGCGTTTTATATGGAGGCGAATTATCCCCTCATGATGAGCCGGAGACAATCAGCCCGCCCGCCAGACGAGCAATGCGTTTATCGGGTCTCCTCAAGATGGCGTCTGTGCTGCGCCCCCTGGCAGGCCGTGAGTGGGACTGCAGGGGTTCCCATTTGTAATCTGAATGAGCAGCAGACTACATGTAATCTGGATTAGGTAATAAAATGACAATTTAAAAAAATAATAAAAAGACTGGATATTACATAATTATATGATGCTTAAATTGTAAAATACTTTCACGTTAGACATTTTAATTTGACAGTTTTATTGGTCAAGAAATGTTGATTTTTGTTTGAATGACTTTTCAGTCATTTAATTTTTTTTTATTTTCATGCCCTGTCAGCAGTCAACTAAACCCCGTGAGTTTTTATGTTTCTTTTTTTATTCTCCAATTTGACATTTCCCTGTATGCACTGGACATTAAAATTAACATTCCATGCTATTTTCTTTTCTTTTCTTTCTTTGCAAAAATTGGGAATTACATTGACAAAGCTGAGCTCTGTTCCCTCTTTCCAATTCAGAAAGGGCAATTCCAATTAACTTTTCACCCTCTAAGCATCTTTAATCTGCTCTAATCATAAAATAGTTAAACTCTTTAAATCTGGACTAGATTATAATAGAATCCTTAAAACAGAGTTGTTGATTTTCAAAGAGCATTTTTCGCACATATAGAAACTGGTCCAGCCCAAAAACTAAAGTAAGGCTCAAACCTGGATTATTCTACGTTAATAGCAGAGTCCTTGTTGCAGTTTTTAACTGGACCAGTTGTAATGTGGTCCATATACTGACAAACTGCTGAAATCTGCCTTGTTTTAACTTTTGCGAAACAAATTACGGTTTAGGAACTCTGTAATTATTGTAAAATAATTAGTTCAGGTTTGACGAGTCTATTAGTTTATTGAACATAGGTGTGTGTGTGTGTGCGTGCGTGCGTGCGCGCGTGTGTGTGTGTGTGTGTGTGGGGGGTCCTTGTGGAGTCTCTTATCTACTTCATTACTATTAATATGAAACACAAGGAACAGTGTTATTTACATCCACGAGGGATCCCTACAGGGCAGTTGAGGGAAAGCACACTTGGTGAACGTTTATTGTAAAAAAAAAAAAAAAAAAAAAACTGGAAAAAAATATCAGTTTGGATTATTTGAAAGAATGGAGACCATAAAATCCAAATTGCACGGGATTTAACAAGAGTTCATAAGAGCCACAGCTTTGCAGAGGAAAACTTTTAAACAGAAGAATAAATAGCCTACAATAAAAAAAAATCAAAATAGTTCCTGCTGCAATTTAAAGTGAATTGTAATTGGCAATTGTGGAAAAAATTGTATTTAGTTATTTAGATGGATCTCCGTTAAAAAAATTAAATAAAGTTTTTTATGATAATATTAATAAAAAGCGAATGTTTGAGACGTGTTGTGGGTCTGGGGCCCTGGACTCCTGAGGCCTGCAGGCCCTCCGGAGCTGACTGGAGTCTCTCCTCCGGGTTTTGGGACAATCTGAGGGCGTATCGGAGCGGATCCGTCCTCATCCTGCTGCCTGATGCCAGCTGCAGCGATGACAGAATAAAAGGAGCCGTGCGCGGCCTGTAGCTCAGGGGAAACACCGAGCTGGGAGCGAATCCGGGCCTGCGTAGAATCCAGACTCCCAGGCCCGATCAGCCAGGCTACAAAATAAAGTCACGTGATCCAAAATGGGCAGTCCTCCGACGGGGCAGAAAAAAAGCCATTTTCTGGCGCCGCTGCATAATTCTGTCCAAGTGCAAATAAGTGATCTGGGTCCGGGAGCAGCGGAGGGAACTTTTGTGTCCAACCAGGTAGGACCGAAGCGCCGCCGAGAGCTCCGTAAAGCCGCTCTTTTGTCGCGCCGATGTTTGCGGAGACGCACACGAAGTGCACGGTGTAACGTTCGAGTCTCTTGTTCGCTCTCCTGATGCGGAGGCTGTCAGTGAATTTAAGATGGCTGCTTTGTGTACCAGTGTGATTCTGCAGCCTCTCGGTCGGTGTCGGGCCGGAACGGTGCGCTCGGACGGCGGGTCTCCGGGAGGAAACGGAGCCGCTCTTTGTTGCTCGAGGAGCGGAGCTGGTGCACGATCCGGAGGCCGGGCGGCAGGAGCGATCCCGAATCTCCGCTGCTTTCGGTCTGGTTACGAACAACCACCCCCCCTCTAAAAAAAATCAGCGTGCCGTTCGGTTTGTTTTGCATCGGTTTGTTGTGCTTTCATAGGCTGCTGTCCCAAGGACGATAACGGGATCGCCAGCAGCAACCTGGCGGCAGACACATTTAACGTTCAGGCTGCATGTGTTTCCTCTCCAGGTCCCGTCCAGATGGAGAAAATGCAGCCGAACCGGGTCAAGATCACGGATCTGAACCCGCTTCTCACATGTCCGCTGTGCGCAGGATACCTGATCGATGCCACGACCATCGTGGAGTGTCTGCACTCCTGTGAGTTCCTCACAAAACCTGCTAGCAGCAGGCCTGCAGAGGTCCACTACAGGGACCACACACACACACACACACACACACACACACACACACACACACACACACACACACACACACACACTGGTGAAGAACTGACCTCAACCAGGAGGTCCTGGAGCCAGACTAAACCCAAAAGTTGTTACCCTGATCTCTCAGTAGTCATCACAGATGGTTTTAATGTTATGGCTGATTGGTAGAAACATTTATTACACATAAACCAGCTGAAGTGAGTCAGTCAGGACCCAATCCTGGTCCTGGAGGGACCGTATCCAGCATCTTTTAGTTGTTTCTCTGCTCATTCACACCTGATTTTAGTTAGAAGGTGATTAACCGGCTTCTGCAGAGCTCGATGAGCTACAAAACAAGTGATTCAACCATTGAAACAATTTAATTCAACCTCTTGGACCAGCTGAGGTGGTTCTGGTTCTTCTATCCAGGACATCCTGGAAAGGTTATATCCCTACACCAGAGAGGCTTCATCTTCTGGATTATGTCTGATTTTTACCAGTTTGTCACAATTTGTTTAGTTTAATGTATTAAAAAATACCAACAACAGAGTTTCCGGTAGAAAGAAGTTTTAGCTTCAACATGGAGATTCCTAAAGAGCAGAAGGGTGACTCGTCGTCTTCCAGGAACTCATCGTTACTCAGACTGTTAATTTCATGTGTTTTTGTTTTTTGTTATTCTTATGAAAACCGTTTAAAAAGCAGCCAGAAACCTTTTCCCGAGTAACCGGAATCTCACTTCTGTCTAGTTTGTAAAACCTGCATCGTTGCCTTCCTCGAGACGAATAAGTTCTGTCCTCGATGTGACGTCCAAGTCCACAAGACGTGTCCACAGCTCAGCATCAGGTAACCAGAACCTGTCTTCGTGGATTTAAACACATCTGACCGCAGCGTTTAATTCTGCATTCCTTTTTCCTTTCTTCAAGATCGGATAAAACTCTCCAAGATATAGTTTATAAGTTGGTTCCGGGGCTTTTCAAAGGTAAACACCTTAACCCTGAAGCCTGGTTCTGCTACGTGGTTCTGTCTTACCGGCTCGTTTCTTCTCCAATCCCAGACGAGATGAAGCGGAGGCGAGATTTTTATGCAGAGAACCGAGTTCTGGAACCGGGCGAAGTGGTGGAGACGTTCAACATAGCGGAGGATGAAATCATCAGTCTGTCCATACAGTTCTACGAGAGGAACAAGTGAGTCCGACGTTTCGGGCAATTCCACCACGCGTCGCTGATTTGCTACCCTATTAAAGGGTTTCTTTTCTGTTTTGATGGTTTCCAGCAAAAACAGCGAGAGGCAGCGATCAGAGCTGGAAGGAGAAAAGGTAACGAGGAATAAACGGGTCAGACTGGGTCGGTTTGACGGTTGTCCGTTGATTTTATGTCCTATTTCTGTTTTTAGTCCAATGGGAAACGCTTCCTGCAGTGCCCGGCAGCCATGTCTGTTATGCACTTAGCAAAGTTCCTCAGGAGCAAAATGGATATACCCAACAACTACCGGGTAAACACACACACACACACACACACACACACACACACACACACACACACACACACACACACACACACACTAGTGGACGGGTGCTGTTTTGGGGTCTACCTGATATAATGGTGTGTGCCATTGTTTTGTGACACAGAGAGTCAGGATGGGTGGCCTCCTGTCACAACCTCTGACCCTCAGCATGGGCGCACCTCAGGGCTGTGTTCTCTCCCTTTGGCTTTTCTCCGTCTACACAGATGCACTCACATCTACTCATAACCCAGTCTCCATTCTCAAATATGCAGATGACACCACCATAACTGGACTCCTCTCTAACAATAACGAAAACCAATACCGCGAACGGTTCGCCCAAGCAGTCACATGGCGCCAAAACAATAATAACCTCCAACCTAACATATCAAAAACCGAGGAACTTAGATTTCTCACACTCTCCTACTCTCCTCCCTCATTTCCGCACAACCTGTCACTATTACAGAGTCCTTTAGTAACTCCCCCAAATGGAAACGGCTCAGAACAGACTTTCAAAAAAGCCAATAAAAGATTATTTTTTTCTCAAGACAACTAAAGCCATTTAAAGAGCAAGTCAACTCCTACCAGAGTCTAACTCCACTCCCACTTCATGTTTGAAAAACGCAACAAATGCTGTTGCCTGGCAGACCGAGAGGGCGGAGCTGCTAACAAATACACACACACACAGGCTCACAACAGCATTGTGACATCATAATGTACCAGTTTACATCATAGCATACCTCTTAGCCAATAGTGGTGGCAGATTTAAATTAAAATACAGTGCAGAGTTTTTACCTGACAACGGCACAACACTGCCAGTTTTAGGCAGAGTATTTAAATTTTAACTAAGATGCACTGAAGTGCCAAATTATTGACTACACGTGTCTGCAGCATGATTAGACATTCGTTTATTTAGTTTATCAGCAAAAAAAGTTTATTTCGGGGTGACTTGCTCTTTAAAGTATGGCACAGCATCCTATACCGCTATCATTCAAAGTATACGCGCCTCATCCATAATAGTCTGGTATGGTAATTTGGACTCCAACTCACATAAAAAACAATAACAGACAAGTGGTCTCAAATTATAGGCCATGCCCTACCTTCCATTGACACACTGTACCATAGACGAACAGGAAAAATCACCTCGGACCCCTCTCACCTACACATCCTCTGTTCACACTATTGCCTTCTGGAAGATGCTACAGGCCTTTACAAAGTCAACTAGATTAACAAACAGTTTTTCCTAACAGCTATACGGTCACTAAATCAATGAACTGCCTAATGTTTTTGTATGTCCCTGTCTGTTTATTTTTAGTTGCATCATGTGTAGACAGAGTTGTGAGCGTGTCATGCTTCACCGGAAACAAATTCCACCAACTTGTGTGGTCATTAATAAATGAATCTTATACTTTTCAGTGCCTTCATGGGGATGCACAAGAGGAAACTGTTGTTTTTAAAGTGATCAGTCAGTCTCTTCCCTGCAGCAGTCAGACTGATCTTTAGAGAATCTGGAAGATACCAGGAAACATTTGTGATCCACGTTAAAACCGTCTGAAAACGCCCGCTTGGGTGAATACGGGTGAAACTGGAGAAATGAGAATCTGGTGCAAAAGTCCATTAATGTCAGGAAACCAGCTCAGACTGAGACACTATCTAAAGGCTCAGGAACCCTTTGCATGTGTTCTGGATTCATTAGCTGATTAGAGTGTGACACTTTGAGTCTAGAATATTGAACATTTTCACAATAATCTTGAGATTTTGAACATGGGGTTTTTCATAAGCTGTAATCCATAATCATCACAATTACAACAAATAAAGGCGGACATATCTGGCTTTGCATGGAAGGATCAGTTTCACCCTTTAAGTTGAATTACTCAAATAATTGAACTTTTGCACCATATTCTAATTTTGCCAGTTTCACCTGCATATGTTTTCCATGTTTCATGTTCCCACTGCAGGTCTTCAGTTTTTCTGTCTCATTCTCACGTGTAGCTATGATTTGTGAATCCTGTCAAATCAAAGTTATGAAAGTCTGATAAATTTCAACATGATCGTTCAGAACAAGGATCCCTTTGAGAAACCTCTGGCTGGGTCAAATATGTCATTTCCTGTGATTGTAGCTGAAGATCTAGAGAAATTAGGATAACTGTCTCAGTCAAATCTAGAAAATAGGACTACAATAACAATGCAGGTGCACCCCGAGCACAAAAACGATCAACAATATGAGTTTCTACTCATAAACCAATCACACGTTTTTCAACAACTTCAGAATTGCTACACGCAGACATCCATCCATCCATCATCCATCCATCCATCCATCCATCCATACTTGCTTGTGAAAGCACAGCGTGCTGCAAATAACCTCATCGTTGTGCACTTTAGGGTCGTGAGGGCCACTCACACTAATAATAATAATGCTTTGAACGTATATAGCGCTTTTCTAGACACCCAAAGACGCTTTCACACACTCTCACATTCACACACTGCTAGTGATGGTAAGCTACTTGTAGCCACAGCCGCCTTGGGGAGGTCTGACAGAGGCGAGGCTGCCATTTGGCGCCGTCTGCCCCTCTGACCACCACTAACACAGGCAAGTTGGGTGAAGTGTCTTGCCCAAGGACACATCAGCAGGATACCCCTGGCGGGAGCTGGAATTGAACCCATGACCCTCCGATCATGAGGCAACCCGCTCTACCACCTGAGCTACTGCGGCCCCACTAGACTGATGCAAGTCGTGTTTAAATTAAAACAGGAACAACCTAACACAGACAGTATGAATTATCAGGTTTTGAACAATAATCAGAGTCTGACAGTTTGGTTTTTAAAAAGCTGATAAATCCACATCACAGGATCAATATTTCTACAGCAGGAGGGAGTATCCTGATTACATTATGTTGCGTTATTGACTCAGAGCACTTCCCACATCAGCTGATGTTTATACTCATCACCAGGAGGCTCTCGGCTAAAGATCAGGCTGAGATGTTTGTTGGTCGCTTCTATTAAATCCGCTCCTGTTCTTCAAGCCGTTATGCATCGATTATTTGACAAATAATAAACAAAGCATCTAAAAACCAGGAGGTTCTGTTGGTCGAAACGTGTGGTTGATGACGGGATTAAATGGGTTTTGTGTTTCAGGTGGAGGTTTTGTACGGCGACGAACCCTTAAAGGACTATTACACACTAATGGACATCGCCTACTTCTACGAGTGGAGACGAGTGAGTCAGAATCGTATTATTTATTATTTACAGGACTGGGAGGTTTCATTAATCTGAAGCAGCTAGAATTTCTTCTTGACAAAGAAAGCAAATGAAAACCACTGTCCTCCAAAAAAAACATTTGGATGTTTGTAAATGTTCATTTAGATGGCACCTTCTAGGGTTCTACAACCCCCCCCCCCCCAAGACCCTTTACAAAACAACCAATCATTCCCCCTTGCTTGCACACATTCACAAGCTGGTGATGATTAGCTACATTGTAGCCACAGCTGCCCTGGGGCACACTGACAGAAGTGAGGCTGTAGAGCACAGGCGCCTCCGGTCCCACTGACAAAGTGTCTTGCCCAAGGACACAACTGCGACAGACAGGGTTTGAACCTGCAACTCTGTGGTTATGCACCCCTGATTGAATATTTCTCATCATAATTATTACAAAAAATAATCATACATTAAGTTGAAGCTTTTATTATTTCAAATAATAAAAAATGCATTTAGTTATGGACATTACAAAAGCCCATTTCCCATGTAATCTATTGTGTATTCTGATTTAGTTTCATTTGAACACAGAAACTTTAAAACGTAGTTTTCAGAGTCTAAAGCAGGAGCTGGAATCAAGCCCACAATCCTCCGATCATAAGGCAACCTGAACGCATTCTACGTCCTGAGAAACTGCTGCACCACTAAAGCAGTGGTGTCCTCTAACCCCGGCTTTCCACGGGAGCCGTCAGCAGCACGTTACTGCAGCAGCACGTCATAGCTGCTGATAGGAACGGCTGTGGTCAACAGAACCTTTTCCACTGGAGCCGTCAGCAGCGCGAGTCGGCCGCGTCTCAGGAGCAGCATGTCGCGGCCTTTACGCGCCGGTTCTATTTCCTACGCGCGACGCCTCTGAAACGGGTCAAGTTCGACATTTTTGGGGAAGGAAAGACAGGAAATCGGACGCGGAAATGGAGAGAAGCTCCCGAGATTTTCAGAATAAAGAACGTACTGCCTTCCGGTCGCTTTACTTTAAAAAAGGTTACTAACTGTGCGGCCCCGTGAGAAGTTATCACCTAGCTAGCGGTCTCCTTTGTTTTTCAGGTCCGTATTGGCGATTATAAAACGGACAGAATATAAAAACACAAACATTTTGGAGCCATGTTGTAGTTTTCTCCTGCTTGTTGTTGTGTTTACTGACGAAGTCACTCGTGTGACTTCGTGCCCTGTCGGTGACAGCTGCTCCTCTGCTGCGTCGCGTCTCGTGGGAAGGGCCGAGCAGCAGCTAGACGTGCTGCTGCAGTAACGTGCTGCTGACGGCTCCCGTGGAAACCCGGGGTAAGGCCACCATCCAACATGGCTTAGCTCCAACATACCTGATTCAGTGGTTAAATCACCTGTTCGGCAGCTCAAGCTCTGCTGATTAAAGCCAGGTGTACTGGAGCAGAGAAGGCTCTGAAACAGGGTGAACAGTGGTCCTGGAGGACCAGAACTGGACGCCAGTGTTCTAAATGGATGTGAATTCTTGCTGTCAGAGTACATTATGGACTGCAGTGCCATCTAGTGACAAACAATCCTCTTTTTTTTTCCAGGTTTAGTTCTCTTAAAACTGAAGAAAACACACATTTCTTCACAAAGAAATGATCAAAATACTGGATGGTGCAAAAGTTTTAGACCAATAGTTTAGCTTTGGCTGCCATTTAAAATATTTTGGCCATTTTGAAGTGTTTCTGTGTAAAACGTTATACTAATTATACCCATTCTGAATAGCCTCAGCCTGGAGAAGTAGTTGCGTTTGATTAGGCTGATAAGCTAACGGCTAGTTTTGAGCACTCCAAAGTGGGTTGATGTTCTAAAAACATCTCCAGTCACCTAAACTTAAGTGGTTTGTACGCCAGCATTTCACTTTTACAGGACTAAATACCAGCAGCATCGGCTAAATGTAGCTCTCCAGGAGTTCCTTGATGTTTCTTCAGATTTAAATGAGATGTGAAGGTTTATAGAACGTTTGGATGAATGGCTGAGAGTTTGGAGCTGGGTTGGTGTGCCAGAAAGGCAATTTGACCAACTTCTCGATGCATTCTGGGAATATTTCCCTAAATTTAGAATAGAATTAATTAGTTTTAATAGAAGTATTTGCTGCAGCAGTGTCCTGCTCCAGTTTTTAAATAAATCAAGAATCAGGTTCTGCCTCCATTAAGTTTGTGTCTGAACGTATGACTGAAGGGTATCTCTGCGCAGACTGGACCCATCCCGCTCCAGTATCTGGTCAAACCCACCCGGAAACGCAGGAGGCTGTCCCAGTCCGCCGCCACCCAGGGCCACTCCGACGGCGTCAACACGAGCCCCACGTCGGAGAGCGACTCTCAGAGCGAGAAACTTCAGAGTCCTGCCGCAGCCCCGCCTCCCCGAGCCTCGTCGCAGTCCAGCCCCGCGTCCCACAATGCCACGCCTTCCACCCAAAGCTCTAATGGTGCTGCCGTTCCCAACAACACTCAGCGACCCACGCCCACTTCCAAGCAGGCCGCCAGCACTCGTAAGGTGACTGTCAACGGCACGAGCTCTGGGGCGGGCAAGGAGGAGGCGAGGGGGGGAGAGAAAAGCAGCCTGCCTCCGCCGACCTAACACTTTGAGCAAGGCTGCAGGAAGGACAGTGGTTTGATTCCCATGGAGCAAGAAGAGGCTCGAGCTTTCATCATTCTGGACACAAACAGGAGGCCGATTTTGAGCTGGAAGGACCGAGGAGCCAAATGGACGCTCTGTGTGTGTGTGTGTGTGTGTGTGTGTTAGACTAGAGCCGTGCACACATCCATACTGTACAGTATCTATCAGACGTCAGCATGTGTGCATACATATGTATAAACCTATCTTTTATACAAGATAATGTAATCATTTTGTATTGTATATGCAGTGGGTCCGTTTCATTTCCACAGACATCCCTTTGGCTTCCATACAGCCGGCGGCGAGGTGGTCCACACGCCAACGTCGCCGTGTGGGCTGGATGTGAAGGAAAGGAAAAAAAAAAACAATTCTTGCCTTTCAAAGAGTCGTGTTTGTAAGTGTCCAGAGTGAGCAGCAGCTCATCAGGTAACGTGTACATTATGAAAACCGTTGATGCACTTTGTTAACGTCCCGTCACACAAACCAACGAGTATTTTCTAGCAGCTGAAGCGTTTCTATTAACAAGTGGAAGCACTACGAGGAGTCTGACCTGAAAAAAAGAAAGGGATTTGGATATTTTGCCATGTATGTTGCTCCATAGAATTCAACATTCCCTTTGTTGCTTTTCAGACATTTTTTTAATCAGCCATATGTGCATGTTTTAGGTCAATAAAATGTTTACTTACTAGGTTTTTCTGACCTGAGCGTCTGGTTTATGGTTCAATAAATAATCTTCTTAAAAAGGACTATATGTTCTGAAGTGTGTTAAAGGTGTGTGAACATTATTATCACGGCTGTTGGAGCCGACTCTTCAGGAACAACCTTAGTTTGGAGAAAAACAAATCAGTTACATCTCTGTCTTATGTCACAACTCTCCTGGAATAACAAATGCAATTCATAACTGTTAAAAACTTACTGGTGAAGGTTCTCAGTCGTCCAAATCACGATAATCCAAAGGGTTCAAATGAAGGACTGAATGAAGGTGGACTTCTCCGGTTTGTTACATACATTTCGCTTCTCGTCCAAGGGGCTTTATCAATTCTGCCTGGAATATGGGAGAAGCTTAGTGGTGTCGTTCATGCAGGGAGGATCGTCCAGGCCTTTACATAGGGGAAAATAAAACTACTCAGGTGCAGGGCGGGGGTATTCATGCGTACTTTCAGCTCCGAATCAGAAGGGTTTGTCTGAGAATCACAACATTAGGAAAATGCTGCGGGACTTGGTGCAAGAAAAAATAAATGATAAGCAAAATTAGAATTAAGAAATAAACAATGAAATGATAATATAGGGAATTGATAATTAGAGAAGCAGCTACTTTATACAAGCCAGTGTAAGCGCTGGTCAGAGCGGATCAGTTCATGTGCAAACACAACACCAGCTAGTTAAGAAACAACCAACAGCTACAACCTATGAGCTTGACTCTCCCACATGCTGGTCAGAATTGACAAAGCTGCTCGGATGAGAAGGGAAACATCTTCAAGACACTTTGCGACTGGCTCATTCATATCCCTTCCAGAACCACTACAAAGAGCCATCTAAAACCGGTGCAAAACCTTTTAAACTCACTTCATGAAATGTGAACAATTCCTGACTGAATGAATGAATGTTTCTGTTTATTTGGCAGACGCTTTTAACCAAAGCGACATACAATTTTTAACTTGTAGGGCATGTTGTGATCTGTAGGGGAAACCGGAGTCCCCGGAGGAAACCCACGCATGCATGGGGGGAACACGCAACTCCACGCAGAAAGGCCACAGCCGAGTTTTGAACCTGCAACCTTCTTGCTGTGAGGCAACAGTGCTAACCACTGCGCCACCATGCAGCCCAAAGCAGTTTACACTACAGTGTATCATTCATCCATTCACACACTGGTGGTGATGAGCTACATTGTGACAGAGGCGACCGCCACCAGCAGGCAAGGTGGGTTAAGTGTTTTGCCCAAGGACACAATGGCAGAAATCTGTCTGGAGCTAGGATCTAACCCGCAACTTTCCGATTACTGGACATCCTGCTCTACCTCTTGAGCTACTGCTGCCCTAAATAACCTGCAAAGATTAATCTGTGCATCCTCTGACCTGGAAAATCCTTCTTTCTAGAACAGAAATCCAAACTTTATAGGATCCATTAATTAAATATTAATATTGAGACTTCGTGCTCTACATTTTATTTCTACTCTGTACGGAAGAGGATTAGAGCCACTGACAAGAAAGAAAAGAAAGAGAATTCTGACTTTTTTCTCAGAATTCTGGGAAAAAAGTCTGAATTCTCTTTTTTTTTCTTTTCAGAGGCTCTAATCCTCTTCTGTACCTCTGACTTCACAGAGGGCACTGACCTTTTACAATTTTTCTTTTCGTGAGGAAAATTTAACATCCAACTCTCCTGAACTTCTTCACATTATCTATCCATCCATCCATCCATCCATCCATCTATCTATAGTAAAGAGTTACAGCTACATGTCACAAAAGTCACACAGGAACTTTTAATGATAATTAATGTAAATGTTTTAAATTCCATCTAGGGGAGGCCAATATGTCATTCATAATATTACCAGTTATTTCCTGCCAAGAAAAAAAATGATCATGTTAAGCTAACTTCATTGATGTAGTTGCACCCACTAAGAGGATCATGTTCATGTGGGCCATTAGCATGAAGTTATTGAATTTATCAAAGCAAACATGGCTGGAATCAGCTTTACCTGTAATGTTTCTCCAAGTGTGTGTGCTGCTGTAATGAGTGGATGTCCACACTGTGGGACTAATAAAATTTACTCTATTCTATCATATCAGCCAGTAGGAAAAAAGAAAACATTTGAGGAATTTTGGCCTTTCCAGGCATCCGTACAAATGACCTAACCTAACCACGTAACAAATTGCCTCAGTGGCAGAAACAGAGGCCATTGGGCTAATTCTTTTCAAAATGTGGAACAACAAATAAGGACATGACTCGTTTCTGTCTACATGTGGTTTTGCTTCAGAAAACCACGAATATTAAATTCAAAGGGCGTTTCATATTACACTGGTTTCTTTATTTCATGATTTAAATTCCATTAATGCCAGTCAGAATAAATTCAACCAAACTCAATATCCCTGGATTTTCTTTAGCGTGACGTTTGGACTTTAACGAACCAGAGTAATCCATTTTTTAAAGACTTGATCAAAACCCAGCTGTAGCTTCAAATCATGATACATTCACTGTCCATTAGATGTGGGAAATAAAAGCTTTACTTTCCTATTAGTTTAATATTCTTATCCAAAAACTCTACAATTCCCAGATGAAAAACAACATTTTGAGCCTTTAATAGACTACAAATTTGTACAAGAATAATGGTTAAAAAAATGTATTAAATTGTAAAACAGACTTTATACAAAGCATTATGTAACACTGAAAAATAACAACAGATAGTTTTATTGAAGCCGATTTTCACCCTAAAACATTTAACATGAATGAATGATTAAATGATGCAGTTATTCATTCATGTTTAAACAGGCCCTTCACTGACTTCACTACATCCCTGTAGATGACCTTCAGGTGCGAGCCATCGCAGTATGGTTGGTTCTTGGTTTGCTTGCAGGCGCAGAGCAGGACTGCTTTGTCTTTGTCGGGGGTGAAACGGACAGGTTTGATGCCCGGGGCTTTGGACGCATGAGCCCCATCACAGAAAGGCTGTTGTAGAAGGATAAAAATATGAGAAAAACTTTAAACAACATTCTTTAGAGAATCACAGAGACAACAAACTCAAAATCTAAAATGTAATTTTTAAAATAAAGATTTTTGAGGGCCTTTAATTCAAATGGACTTTAGGTTTTCTCATGTTTCACTCAAGAATGAGATGCCACAATGAGGTAGGTAATTTTAACAGAAACATGGATTATAACAGCATGTCTAACTTCTGCAGTCAGTAAAATTTTATTGAATGCGCTGATCAAAAAGTAAGCAGCAAAAAAAGGAACACATTTCTACAGAAATGTAGAAATCTATTACAGTTTAAATGCAATTTCATTTCAAGTTGACGCCAAACAGATGTGCCTGTGTTTAAAGGTGCAATGTGTAAGAATAAAGTAAGATTTCTATAGTGAAATATTCCCAAAACAGTGTCTCAGCCATGTAGGAAGGAAGGTTATACTGAAATATATTTCATTCTCAGAGAGGTTGTCAGTTTTTCTCCTTTCAAAATAAAGGTAGGAGGGACACAACTACTGTTACCATCTATGAGTGTGAGGTTGCTGTGTCTCCTGCAAGCCAACGCCGCAACGCCAGCATTTGTAATTCAACTACAGACAGCACAAAGCTGTCTGCACAAAGAGTTTTATAAAGAACCCAGGGTTTCCCTTACATAGGCGTAGCCGTGGCGGCCCGCCACGGCTGAAATCCCACCGCCACGCCTACAACATCCCAAGTTTTATATATGGTTTTTTTTGCACCGTTTCCAGAAGAAGCAGCGGGAACTACTGTGTTGTTGCTTGTGATCACAGCCGGCAGGCAGCAAGGAGGAGGAGGCAGGGCAGGGTGGTTACAGCTATGAGCGTACGGATAAAGCATTTTTGACGAATACGAGCATGAAACGAGTGTAAAACTCGTAAATATCTGTAATCGTGCTGAATGAAATCCTCATTGGGTAACTGACTGTCTTCACGCTCTGTGATTGGCCAGTCAGATAGAGCGCCCGCCCCTCCCTACACACAAAACTGCAGCCGGGAGCTCCGTCAGCTCGGCCCAGGCATCAACGCACACACACAGACAGTAAAGCCGGACGGACACTGTGCGACTTTTTCACTTTTTTTGAGCTGATTTTCCACTCGTGCGAGAATCCACAAGATCGGGGCGAGTTTTGCGCTGAGCGTCGTGTAGTGTACAGGGGGGGTTACGAGAGGCGATTAACACCACGTGACCAGCTACCGATCAGCAATCGTGAGCTTGCATGGACTTCTGGAGTGTTTAATATTTATCTCGTTCCTCATGAGGGTTGAAGCGGCGCAGCGAGCGGCTGCGACCCAAAAAGTATCAGAACTATGGCGTTTAAAGCGTGCCACAACCCGTGCACGCGCATTGGGTCCACAGCGCGCGTGTGAACGGGACTCGCGAGCGGAAATATACATGGCGAGAGGTCATTTGTGCACTGAGAGGGAGCAAACTGTGTCTGTGAGCGCACAAGGATGTGCACAAGTGACAAACCTGCGTGCGCGCGGTCAACGAGCACACGGCAGAGGAAAACGTGCGCGCGCGGCAGCCTCTGTGCGCGCTCGGCAGCCTCTCTGCGCGCTCGGTTTCTGACTCCTGCTCGCTCGGCTGTAAGGGTTTTGGCACTCTGGAGGCGTGGCCTGTGGCAGATCTTCTCTGTCCTCTGATTGGTTAGTGTATCCCGCACTTTACCCTCTACCTATCTATATAAAAAAGTCTACTAGTCAAGTAGTTGCTGGCATAGCTCAGTTGGAAGAGCGGGTGACTCTCGCTCCGGAGGATCCAGGTTTGAGGCCGGGCAAGGAAAATGTAGTAGATGTCATGTAAATTTTTCTTAATTTCAGGTATTTTACAGTTGTGACCGTTCAACTGTCATTAAACGTCCGAATGTTTGCTGGGCAGTGTTTTAAAAAGTGCACATAAGCTAGATGGTTTTAACCATATAAAATTACATTTTTTGTGATACTGGAAAAATACATACTGAAATAAAACTACTGATTGAAAACTTTATGACTGTGGTTGTACAATATATGACTCACTAATACACTGCAAACTCCCTTAGAGTGGGGCTTCCAGAGAGAGAGAGAGAGAGAGAGAGAGAGAGAGAGAGACAGAGAGAGAGACAGAGAGAGAAAAGTTCTTGCCTCATTAATGAATTGTTTATTTTTTTCAGTATTTAATTGACAAATTATCCTTTCAAATAATTAATTGATGAGTTACATAATTGTCCATTTAGAATTGTTGAATGGACTGAGTCAAGTTTGGTGCACTTTATATATTTCAAAACATGTTTTTTTTTAAATTTTAATGATGCATATAAATAATTTAAATGTTAATTTAATGAAATATTTCTATTTTTTCATTACCTCACCCTTGTTTTGACAAAAACGGGACCTTGCTGGATAATATCATGGAGAAACTATTTGTTCACAGTACATGGCTCCGTAAGGATCTGTGTACCAAAGGAGGAGATACTCAGAAATCTGTCTGCAGATTGTTACAACCCAGACTGGAAGTGGCGGGCTGTAATAAGAAAGGAGACCAAACAGAGGAGTGGGGGTTCAACAACTGATTTATTTAACAAAAGTAAGGATTTACTAAAGCAACTTAGTGAACAGAAAATGGCCATCTCAAGGTTTTACTCGGATGTCCCTCAGCAGGGTGCAGCACTGTTGAAGGTCATCTGAATGAAAGCTTGATATGCAGTTTCTTTATGAAAGTGTGTAAATATACAGTATGGTTGCCGTACATATGTTGAGGTTCTCAGACATCAGGCTTCTTTGCCCAGGCCTTCACTAGTGGGCTATTTTAAAAGTTGGTAAGGAGAAAAACCACAGCATATAGCTGATTGTTTACAAATGCAAGGAGGGGAATAACAATCAAAATGCTTGTGTTCTTGGACCAGATGAATGGAGCGCTCCACATGCACTCAGAGATGTTATGGCTTCTGTTTCTATAACTTTACATGGAGACATTTGAGGTTTGCCAGAAAGGAAAGCTGGCCTGTACACTTTGCAGGGCACAATGTCATCAATGCAGAAACCCCTGTCTACCAAGATGACCATCTCTAGTTGTAGCATTTTCAACACACCAGATTCCCAGGTTGGTCGCTGATAGTTCCAGCATACAGTGCTGAGACAAAGGTCACTGGCCTATGTGGCACAATCCAAATGAGCCTCTTCAGAGTGCAATTGAACTTGAGGAAAATATATGACTCTGGAAGAGAGGGGAATATGGCCATTGACACCTCAGATCAGTGCAGTCAAGATTTACTGGTGTTTGGGTAGTCCTGAACGTGTTGTGATGCCCCCACCATCTCATTGGGTTTTCATTTGTGTTTAATTGTGTTTTTCTTCTGTTGTAGGCAGCTGGTTAAGCAGCCTTGGAGGCACCTGGGCTCAGGGTGTGGTGCTGCCTACAAAGCCTACTGTTTTTCTGCTTTCACTGGGTCTCTCCTGTGTGGTGGAGAGTCCTCACTGGCCATTTTCTGTTCACTAACTTGCTTTAGTAAATCCTTACTTTTGTTAAATAAATCAGTTGTTGAACCCCCCCTCCTCTGTTTGGTCTCCTTTCTTATTACAGCCCACCACTTCCAGTCTGGGTTGTAACAATCTGCAGACAGATTTCTGAGTATCTCCTCCTTCGGTACACAGATCCTCACTGAGCCATGTACTGTGAACAAATAGTTTCTCCATATTATCCAGCAAGGTCCCGTTTTTGTCAAAACAAGGGTGAGGTAATGAAAAAATAGAAATATTTCATTAAATTAACATTTAAATTATTTATATGCATCATTAAAATAAAAAAAAAACATGTTTTGAAATATATAAAGTGCACCAAACTTGACTCAGTCCATTCAACAATTCTAAATGGACAATTATGTAACTCATCAATTAATTATTTGAAAGGATAATTTGTCAATTAAATACTGAAAAAAATAAACAATACATTAATGAGGCAAGAACTTTTCTCTCTCTGTCTCTCTCTCTCTCTGTCTCTCTCTCTCTCTCTCTCTGGAAGCCCCACTCTAAGGGAGTTTGCAGTGTATTAGTGAGTCATATATTGTACAACCACAGTCATAAAGTTTTCAATCAGTAGTTTTATTTCAGTATGAATTTTTCCAGTATCACAAAAAATGTAATTTTATATGGTTAAAACCATCTAGCTTATGTGCACTTTTTAAAACACTGCCCAGCAAACATTCGGACGTTTAATGACAGTTGAACGGTCACAACTGTAAAATACCTTAAATTAAGAAAAATTAACATGACATCTACTACATTTTCCTTGCCCGGCCTCGAACCTGGATCCTCCGGAGCGAGAGTCACCCGCTCTTCCAACTGAGCTATGCCAGCAACTACTTGACTAGTAGACTTTTTTATATAGATAGGTAGAGGGTAAAGTGCGGGATACACTAACCAATCAGAGGACAGAGAAGATCTGCCACAGGCCACGCCTCCAGAGTGCCAAAACCCTTACAGCCGAGCGAGCAGGAGTCAGAAACCGAGCGCGCAGAGAGGCTGCCGAGCGCGCACAGAGGCTGCCGCGCGCGCACGTTTTCCTCTGCCGTGTGCTCGTTGACCGCGCGCACGCAGGTTTGTCACTTGTGCACATCCTTGTGCGCTCACAGACACAGTTTGCTCCCTCTCAGTGCACAAATGACCTCTCGCCATGTATATTTCCGCTCGCGAGTCCCGTTCACACGCGCGCTGCCATGTATATTTTCGCTCGCGAGTCCCGTTCACACGCGCGCTGTGGACCCAATGCGCGTGCACGGGTTTTGACAGGGGTATGACGCGATACAGAACCGCTCACGGCGCATTCGCAATCCTGCATCAACACCGCTCACCCGCTATTTCCCCAATAACACACGTTGTTCGTTTTTATTTCTGCACGGTTTTTTACTCACAAAGATTGTCAAGAAAGCGTGTTTGTCGTGTTCATGTCAAATTAAACTGATCACAAAACACAGATTTACTTTTATTTCATTGTCCTCATCCAACCCCCATAAATCCCTGTGTGTCCTCCTGCAGCACTCCCGAAGGACAACAGGCAAAACAAGACAAAAAAGTCTGACGTGTTGTGTAAAAACTGCTATTTTTAGCATATTTTAGGTCCGACGTGTTGCTACCAGACGTACAGTGAGCACATGACTCGTGAGATCTACCCTGCGAGGAAGTCGTACAGTTTGAGCTGAAGCTGTGTTACGAGTGAAAAAGCCGCACAGTGTCCGCCCAGCTTATTATAATGTTCACTGTAATGCATCTTGATGTTCTTAACAAATAAATTAAATAAAAGATATTGGTCAATAATGCCAAATATGTACATTTGTGTTTCAGTCATTTTTATACTGGCTTAAAAATACTTCATTAAGTCTACTAAGCAGGGGTGTAGAACGTTTTTAATAATGATCTTGGACCAAAATAAAGGGGGCAGAAAGTCAAATAAAGGGGGCAAAAGAAGATGTTTTTCCAGACGCCAAGAAAAATTAAATGCCAAATCCACTGAACAGAAATTATTCTTGTGCAAATATTGGTGTACTCACATTTAATACTAGTTATTACAATGCAGCAGTCGCTGGATTGGTGCAGTTCAAAGTGGAGTGCACCAGATAAAACTACATTAACATAAAGGTGAGACCCCCCCCCCCCCCCCCGCCAACACCACCTCCACCACGGCTGGAGGGGAAACACTGGAACCAAATCCAGTAACATGAGTGGCCCAAAAGTTATTTCTTGTACCTATAAGGAGCCACAGCATCCTTTTGTTTTTAATATCTAAAAGACGCTAAGAAGCCTCTGACTGAAGACACTCTTCTGTTGTCGGACAGTCTTGTGAAGAGAATGCTTAGGGTTGTTCATAATTTTCTTGATTCTCTGGAGAATCTCTTTGCATTATCTCCTCCAGCGGTTCCGAAACTGCCGAAACTCTGTCTGAGTCCTAGCCTGGCAAGCCAGACTAAATAAATGTATTGATTACTTAAAACTTTGCAAAGCAAGAATTTGGTCTAGTTCACTAGGCTAGCTGAGTCCTTGAAAGGGCTTGGAGTTCCTCCATCTTGTTGGCCAGTGATCTCACATTGCCCATTATGATTGATGGAAGAGATGGTTTGAATTTCCTCTTTCTCTATCTCCATTTTGCTCCCGCTCTGCATCCACGCTTCTTGCGTTTTAGCTCATTTGGGATTTGTGGCTTCAGTTGAGGTATTATTTCAGCCTTTCCAATGTTAATCAGCTGCTCCCGATTATAAACCAGCTTGTTGCCGTGGTTACGCATCATAACAAATGTTCAAAAAGTGAAAAAAGCTAAAAGAATAACAGTAAAAATCCTCCAAGCTTCACAGCACCAGAAACAGAAAAGTTAAGTGTCCAAAAAATACAGTTTTTCTTGACAAACTAGAAGAAAAAATGCCCAAGAAAAGGCAAAACTTACATATAGTCAACAGAGCTACTCCAACATGCAGCCGCCCAGAACAGCGGAGTTCCGAAGGCGGAAAACGTAGTCCAGTGTAAATACTGTAAAACGGATTTTTAGCCTACCACAACACCACATCCTCCAAGCTGCAGCACCTGACCAGGAAACATCCACATGTAAATGCCACTTCTGCAAGCGGACTCGGATATGTTCTGCGGACACTGTGCGACTTTTTCGTTTGTAGCACTCAGTTTCAGCTCACACTGTGCGTCTGGTAGTAACACGTCGGACCTAAAAATGTGCTAAAATAGCAGTTTTTACACAACACGTCAGACTTTTTATTGTGTTGTTATTGACGTCTGTTGTCCCTCGGCATTGCTGCAGGAGTACACGGGTATTTATGAGAGTGGCGGAGGAAAACAAATGAAAGTAAATAAATGTTTTGTGATCAGTATAATTTGGCATAACCACGGCAAACATGCGTTCTCGACAATCCTTGTTATTGTGTGAGAAAAAAAAGTGTAGGAATTAAAACGGACGTGTGTTAATAGGGAAATAGCCGGCGAGCCATGTTTGCGCATGCGCCTTGAGCGGTTCTGGTGCTGTTTGGGCCGCAGCCGCTCGCTGTGCTACGTCAACGGTTATCCTCCTAGTTTTTGTCTGGCTTGCAGGCTAGTAGATTCTCACACGAGGGGAAGATCGGCTCAGGTTGTATACTTATTTTTTGCACAGGCATTTGTTTACTGTAAAGTTGAAGTGCTGAAGTTTTGAAAACTAGTTTTGAATAAAACTTGAAGAATAACTGGCAATTGCTCGCTCATTTTAAGAGGTCTTTCATATTTTATAACGTGCTATTTGATATAATGGCTTACAAACACAAATGGTTTACAAACACAAAAGGGTAATTTATTAGAGTACTCGATTAATCGATAAAAGATTCGATAGAGTACTCGATTACAAAAATATTCGATAGCTGCAGCCCTAAAACGAAGCCTCGAGGCTTCTTGTACTCGAATTATTCGAGGTACTCGAGGAATCGTTTCAGACCTAATTTTAAAGGTAGGCACAGTATGTAAAAAATATTACTGTTGCCACTATTGAGATGTCATTTATCTCAAATTTTCATCAGCCTGAATTTATACCTGGAAATAAAACGCTTCATTTCAGTGAAACTCCGCCCACGCCCACTCTACAAAATGTTCCTACAACAGTGTCTTAGTTGAGACAGATGTTGTATTTGCTATCCATTGGTTAAGTCATCTGTCTGAGCACTCTAACCACTGAACTACCAAGTCTACATGACAGCAGTCGCCTAAATCCTGTGCTGGCCAGGGGAGACAGGTTTCAGGCCAGAGACTAGCTACCTGGAGAGGAGCAGGGCCTGATGATGAAACTAGTTTCTATTGAGGCTTTACAGGATTTTCAAAGTAAAAGTCAAAATTAGCTAATGAAACAGGAAAATGCATGAATGCAGCCAAAAACAGGGTTATTTGTTTTTTTAAATGAGGAAATAACAATATCACATGCGGAGCTCCAAAAATTGGATTGCCTATTATATGGCCCCTTAAAATGAGTAATTCAGACCAATAACAGCAAGCTACCAGCCAGCTGATACAAACAACACTTCCTCTATGCCAGAATGTATTTATCTACTTAGCAGCTTACAAGAAAGAAAGAAAGAAAGAAAGATTTCAAAAAATTATTAAAAATATGTTTAAAACGAGAGAAAAAAAATAAAAACTGTGATTAAAAATTACTAATGTAATGAAAGGGAGAGAGCAAATGAATAGGAAAGAGGGAAATCAGTGGATGACGGGGAAAGGCAGAGTAAGGAGATGGTGGTGATGAAGGTCAAGCAAAATCCAGCCTGAACAGGTGAGTTTTCAGCTGCTTTTTAAAGGAGACCACTGAGTCCACAGATCTCAGGCTGAGGGGGAGAGAGTTCCAGAGTCTGGGGGCCACAGCAGCAAATGATCGGTCACCTTTGGTCTTTAGCCTGGTGCGTTCCACAACCAGTAGGCTTTGGTCACTGGACCTCAGGCACCTGCTGGGGGTGTAGGGACTGAGAAGATCACCAATGCATGATGGTGCTTGTCCATGTAAGGTCCTATAGACCAGAACCAGGATCTTGAAATGAACACTGAAGTTAACTGGCAGCCAGTTTAGCTGGAGAAGAAGAGGGGTGATGTGGGTGTGTTTGGAGGACTTTCCTTGTCATCTAGGTGCTGATCTGTAACTAACAACAGCCAAGAAACTCAAAGAACAGGATTGAGAGTGTGATTGTAGTAACCAAATTTGACCACAGGATGTCATCTTACTTTATTAGTACACATTGCACCTTTAATAGAAGCTGTTATTTTATATATTTTGTGCAATGTAACATAATACAAAACCCTTGTTTATGCAACAATGTCTGATTCATGTTCACAAAAACATGATTTTGTACATGGGAATTGCTGATTTAGCAAACTACTCTGATCTGTCAGAGAGCTGCAGAGCTAATCAGACAGCGACAGACTGACCTGTTTTTTGCTGTGACCACAGGCACACCATGCATACAGTTTCCCTGCAGTCAGCTTTACTCTGTAGGGCAGCCGGGCAGCAGGGACAGGTTGCGTGGTCTGCAGACGACTCTGAACCTGGAAATTCAACCATCACACACTTAAAAATATCTCCAAGAGATGGTTTAATTAAGAGAGTAATAAGTATTATGTTAAATGTAATTTTAAGACAAGTCGTTATCGACCAAAATCTGTATCAGCAGATCAGAGATGTGCAAGATTTGAAAATTGGTATTGGCCCTTAACCACCAGAGTCGGTGCATCTCAAGTGGAAACGCGCTGGCTTTAAAATAGTAACATGGGTAGATAAACATGCAAAATATGTCAATTTTAATAATAAAAGGGTTCAACTCAAACATTTATTTGAAAATAAACACCTAATAAATTAATATCATGAAATCACTTCTTAAAGTTTATAGCAGTAAAAGAAAAAGTCTAAATCAAGTAATTCACAACATTTAATTAAACAATAAAATCAGATTATCGTCCTAAATGTAGAAACGTTTACTTGTTAAATGAGTGAATGAAGGGCCCCCACCAGCTTTACCTTCTGTGTGTCTGTGTTAAAGGTGAGTGAATGAAGGTGTGTCAGCTTCTTGTTTACAAAGTGAAAAATTAACAATCAGGAAACACCCGCAGACTCGACTCATACATTAAAATCTAAAACACTTAATTCTCTTGAACATCCACGACTAAAAAAAATCCACTCGTAAACGTTGAAACTTTAGCAGACAAGTCTCACCGCAGACACGGAAACCAGCGGAAGGAGGAGCGGGGGTCGTCTGAAGGTCTGTGAGCAGCCTCTGCGCACTAAGCACAGCACTGCGCTCATTCTGACGCACTCTTTGCGGATCGGAAGGTGGTGTAGATAAATATGTTTTCCTTTCCACGCTCGGTGTCTTCACAAACCAACAATCTCCAGAGTCTTTCTGACACAAGTGCGCATGCCCGATTAGAGGAACGTCCTGTGATTTAAAAAAAACTTGGGCGGAAACAAGTGACGTTCACCGGAAATTCGTCACTGCTGGGCGGTAGTTTTTTTTCTTGTTTTTTCCACTTTTTAAAAAGTATTTTGAAAATATTATTTACAAGCGATTATACGCACGTTATGTTTTAGTTACACTTGATTACTAAGCTGCTAAATAAATTAAAGAAAACAAACACAAATGAAGACATTTTGATTTCTGAAACTTACATCAAATTTGAAAAATAAATCTTTAGTAGGCTTTGTCAGCTGGATGACAAAGGTTACTTTTTTTTTATCATTGACCTTTCATAAGAATGAGTTGTGTTTAATTATTTAGCAATCGGGGTCAGCAGCAGCTCAGCGACAGACGGGTTGTCCAGAAATCAAAATTGCAGGTTCAATAGCACCCGACAGAGAATTCTGCTGTAGTGTCCTTGAGCAAGTCACCCAACCTCCCTGCCTGGTGGATTTTTATCGGTGTACTGGTGATGTCTGTTCTTCTCTGTAAGTGCGCCCCAGGGCAGCTGTGGCTACAATATAGCTCATCACCATCAGTGTGTGAATATAGCACTTTGAAGTCTTCTGAAAGGTGCTATGTAAGTTCAGGTAATTTATCATATCATTTATCATCTACTCACATGTAGCCTATTTATTTAAAAATTGTATGAATTTAAAATGTTTTAACTTCAATTGCGACCAAGAGTCACAACACGCACACAAATAGTAGTTATTTAGGACTTTTTTCTTAACTCCTAAAGTTTTTACACTAGTGCAAGCTTGGTTACACTTTATTTTTGGTCTTCATACCACTAAGTGGGTTTTGGATAATGTGTCATTTCATGTTGGTGCTTGTGAATAAATATTTTGTCTCATGTTTAATATTCTTCTTCAAATTTCTGGATATTTCATTTTAGTTGATTAGAAGCTTTTTAAAATATAAACAATTTATTTAAAGAACAAAATGCCAGACATTGAGGTTGGCGATGGGGTCTGTCTACCACAGACGTAATCATCCTTTTTGTTATGTTTACGTCTACTCTTTGTCGACTTACGTCACGACTATGTGACCACGCGGGTTGCCAGTTACCAGTGTCAACACAGCAATAAATACACAAGTCTTCCAAACAAATCTAAAATTTCGGAAAGACAGAAACTGGATTAGTTAACTTAAAAAACGTTTGGTCAAGTCAGTTTGTTTATAGTTGAACAGCCTGGATACACACCACAAACAATGCCAAAATATCCATCAACTTAAAAAGTTATATGGTCAAAATATGCAGAACAAGGGTCTTAAATGTACACCAATAGTACATGTGCGTAATGTGGTCACTCTAAAATGTTGTTGCTAAAAACAGTCATTCATCACCTTTATTAAAATTCTTCTTTTTTATAGATTAGTATAAAATAGATTAGAATAGAATTTTAAAAAGGACATTCATTGTGCCTCTATGAGGAAATTTACTTAAACCAATGGGTACTAAAGTTACTATTGAAATACCATGTTGATATTCAGTACTATAAAAAGAATAATTCAGATTTAATATGTTACATTGTAAACTTTATATTGTGATGTATGATGTGCTACTTTGCTCATTTAAAGAATGGAGGAATAAATCATGTAGTAGAAAAAGCGATGGGATTAAATAAGTTCTCTTCTTCCCAATCCCTTTCAGACAGCAATTAGTCGTTTATTCTCACAATATTCAGAAATGCTTCAACACTGTGTACAGTGAGAGTTTTGTAATTCATGTTATCTGCCTATCTGAAACAAAGAAATAAATGAATGATAATTCATCCATTCATCCATCAATTCCCAGTCATATTAAATACTAGAAACTTTGACTAAGTAATCATGTTAAAAACAAAACTAAGCTACATATTGAGTAGGGCTAATGAAGTCTATAATGCTACCTAATCCCTTTCAAACACACAATTGCATAATGTAAATATGGTGTATCATGTAAATGAATGTTTGAAAACAAATTACTACTACTACTACTACTACTACTACTACTACTACTACTACTACTACTACTACTACTACTACTACTGCTACTACTACTACTACTACTACTATTAAAACTACTGCTACTACCAAACAAAGCAACTAAGCAACACATTGAAAAGTTGAAGATATTTTCATCTAGAATATCAAAATTTTGTAATAAATAAAAACTACTTTATAATGATCTCTCGTGTACGGAAGAGGATTAGGGTTAGGGTTAAGAGAAAAAAAAGGAAAATAAAGAAAGAAAAATCTGACTTTAATCTCAGAATTCTGTCCTTTTTCTTCCTTACACTTGTGAGAACACGCTGAATGTGTGTTTTTAAAAAAATCATAGATGACAACTTGATGGACAGAAAACGGGATTATAGCATCAACTAGGTTCCCAGAGTGCATGAAAACTCGAGGTAAATTTCTCACGAAATATGAACAGCATTTTTGTTTAATTTATAGTTTTGCCCTTTTGGTCAGTAAGGTGCTTATCAAACCAGAATTTAATTGAATTTAATTCAATATTTTAAGTTTTAGAAATTTCAATTGTGTTTGTGCATCATAGGTTTGATATTCACCTATAAAAAATTGTGGAAATTAACAAAAATGTAAGAATGTTGTTTTTGACAGGTTATCTATTGTAATAAAAACTGCTTTGATATGTAAACTAAAATAGTCTCAACTATTTGTTTTATTAATCGGCAGTTCAACGTGACTGATTTGCGTACAAATGTCCAACCTGGCAACACAGCAAGCACATCGCGCTGTTTGATGTTTGCTGACCGAGTCATTTTCTCTGTGGGTCAAACTCAACATCAGATAAGCTCCGCTCACATTTAATACGCTTCATTTTCAAGACGTCACTAATGTAAGTCTTTTCTGGTTTGTATTCGTGTTTGAAACACATAATTTGCTCAACATAATTCGATTTTTACTGCGGTTTCGTGCTTTCATCGTCGTATTGTATTTACGTATTGTTTCGTTGCTAGCTAGCGCTTATTAAAATGATCTTCATGACTTGCCGTCGAGCGCTCCGTTGCGGGGCAACTGTTGCTTCAGAAACACCTTTCCTTAAACTAACAATCGAAGCATTTGTCTGAAGTTCGTCGGCTTCTTGTAGTCCAGAAAGACTACTTTAAGACCGGACCCGCTCGTAGAACCATGGCCTTTTGCTCGGTCCCGGACTTCCCGGCTGTTCTGCTGGCTCTGGAGGGTTTAAACGACCTGAACAAGCAGCTAAAAGACGACGGGGTCCAGTTCGCACCGGAAGCTAGCATCCATCTGGCCGCCATAACCGCTTCCATCACGAAGCTGGAGGCCAACAGGCGCATCGCTCATGACCAGCTGGAGGTGGAAACCATTGAAACTAGCAAGCTGAGACACCAAATTAAAAACATGTCCGATCGTGTGAGAAATGAAATATTGGCAGATGTAGCCGCAGCCCGGGCCTCAAATGGTGAGAAGATGGAGCAGCTGCGCAAAGACCTCCACACGGCCTCTCAGCACAGAGAAGAGACTGTTGGAAAGCTGCAGGGACTTTTAAACCAAAACAAAACACTTCATTCAGAGCAAGAGCAGGTGAAAGCTGAGCACAAGGCTGCCATTGCTACCCTGAATGACCAAGTTGATCTCAAATACAGCTTGCAGAAGAAGCTGGATCAGACGCTGCAGCGAACTGAAGCGCTGGAATACTCCATCTCTGCCATCAGAGAGAAAAAAGCATCTCTCCAGCAAAGCATGATGTTACATAGAGAGGCTTGCTCAGAGGAAAAACACACCCTGTCGAGAGAAATAAACGAGATGGTGGAGAAAATTAAGCAGCAAGAGAATGTTGTTTCAAAAAGACATCAGGAATTAGACGTAATTAATGACAAGAAAGAAAAAGCTCTCTGCCATCTAGGTGAACTCGGCACCAGGAGGTCCAAAGTGGAGAGAAGTCTTCAAAAATTGACCTCATCTCGTTGCCAGTTGGAGCAACAGTTAGATGAAGAAACCAACAGGAACCAGGAGCTGAGGCAGCAGATAGAAATGCAGAAGAAGGAGTTCCATGAGTCGCAGAATACCTTTAGCCTCACACTCCAAAGCCTTAAAGAGCAAATCGCAGTGATCAGCGCTAAAATAGAAAACGGTCGAGCTTCAGGACCAGTCCTTAAAAACACCTTGTCTCAGGTTCAAGAGATATTCAGACGTCAGCACAACAAAGAAAATGAAGCTCAGGCAAATTATCTCTCTGTTTCCCAGCAGCTGGAACAGTCCAAGCTGAGGCTGGAGGAGTGCATCGCCTCTGTAAACATTTACAACTATGAGATCATGATGATGGAGAAGCAGATTAGTAAGCTCCAGGAACAGGAAAACGTCACCAGGTGCGTGTTTGAGAGGAAGCATGGAGATATATGCAGCGATCTGAAGGCTGTGAAGGATGCCATCAGTCAGTGTGAAGAAGAAAAGAGAAATCTTGCACAGCTCCTAGAGGAGACCAAGAGCATACAGGAGGAGCACATGGAGAATATGATGTCTGAAATCAGTAATACCAGGAGGAGGTACGAGGAGCTGCAGCAGGAGGAAGCTACACTTCTGCAGCTGCAGCCCAAATGTGCAGATCCTGACTTGCTGATGAGCTACGTGACTCAAACTGAGATGGAATACAGAGAAATGGAGAACACATTCCAGCAGGAGATGCAACAGATTACTGCAAAGACAGAGCACTTCTACAGGAGCACAGAAGAGAAGCAGAAGGAGCTGGAAGAGAAACAGGAGGTGTTGAAGGAGTTGGAGGTTAAGTGGAATGAAGAGAAAAACAGGCACGAGGGGCTGAGTGACCTGCTCAGAGACCTGAACAGGAAGAGGGCTGAGCTGGAGCTGCTGATCCAGGACACGAAGAACCAAATCAGCGTTCTGCTGCAACCCAGAGAGGTCCTGAAGGCCCAGCTGGAGAAGGAGCAGAAGTCCTTCACTGACACGCTATGTAAATACAGCTCAGACCTGAGAACTGTGGAGGTGAGCATCTATAATAACCACTCTGTCCTCCAGAAGGTCGAAGAGGAGAAGAGCCGAATGGACCTCCGCATCAGAGAGATGATGGAG
Source organism: Nothobranchius furzeri (assembly GCF_043380555.1). Lineage (NCBI taxonomy): Eukaryota > Metazoa > Chordata > Actinopteri > Cyprinodontiformes > Nothobranchiidae > Nothobranchius > Nothobranchius furzeri. The sequence goes on along the minus strand of NC_091744.1, from coordinate 6,532,440 downwards.
GACATCAGCGTGTACCAGCAGGAGAAAGAACGGTATCAGCAAGAGGTTCAGGAACTCGAAGACAAAATAAAATGCACTCTGGGAAGTTTGGAGAAGATGTGGAAAGAAGATCTGTCAGTAGCTCTGGAGTGGGAGAGCAAAGATGAGGTTTTGTTTGTGTCCATCAACTCTTTGTTGGACCAGCTAAAAACTAGGGAACATCACCTGATGGATGTCAACACACTCGTACACCTGCAGATGATGAACTTTAGCAAAAGACTGGGAGATAAAGCAGCGGCGAAACAGCAAAACTATCAAAAAATCATGACTTACAATCTCTGTTCTAAGAAGAAAGTCAATAATCAGAGTTCCAACTAAAAAAAAAACACAGGAACAGGAAATTGTGTTCTGTTTTATCTGTTGTTGTTGTTTTTTTTTTGTCATTAAAGAAAATCCAAACTGATGCAGCAGAAAGAGACTTTTATTCATCAGTTTTTGTGTTTCATTGCATTGTCCCAACTTTACCCACAACCCGAAGCTGGTTTTAGCAGCAGAGGTTTTTGTTGTTAGCCGTGATCATGTCACGTTTGTTTGTTGGACTTTTTGCTCGGTCGTGTTCTTAAACTAGTTTTCTACTTTGTGTTGCTTCTCAGGTCACTAAAGTCACTCGACCCTGGGAGTTTCATACAAATCATAGATATTTTAAAACTAACAGAAAAAGTGGGGAAACAGGAATTTATTGAGGGATTTCCACACATTTGCATCAAGATATTGACTGTAGAAATAACACACTCAAGCTCTTCTCTAGTTAGATGAACTACCTAGACATAAACAGTTCAACATGTTCTTGAAGAAAATATGAAACGATAAAATAAATTCATGACGCAAAGCAACACAATATGATTATATTATTAGTTTATCATACATAATATATTATTTTATTTAATAAATTATCTATGTATTTTAAGATTTTAGTTAATGACACATGAAAAATATTTGATACTTTATTTTGTCACTTTTGGCCTTCCCTATTTTTGTTTTGTTTTCTATAACATTTGTCATTTGAGGCTTTTATGGATTTTGTAAATTTGTCCAATAAAAACAACTGAATCAACAATTTTACTCTTTTATGACCCGTTTCTGCTTTTGCTACATTTTAAAAAGGGCCAAAATGGATCATATTTACACACCGGTGGTCCCACAGTTGGAGTCAGTAGAACGCAGAGTTTTGGGTCTTAGGAGTAAATTAAATTAGTCTGAAAACTTCTAATCATTTCAAACAGAACATTTTGACTCTGAGTTGATGAATGATAATTAAATTATTCAGAATTGTGTAGATCTGACAGATTTGTATTTATAAGCTGTCCAAAATCTAGTATTAATGGACCTGAATGACCTATATAAATAAGCAGATATTACCAGACTAATAGGCTGTTCTGATGTTTATTATCATGACTTGCATTTAAGTCTTGTTTTGCTTTCTTTTCAGAATAGTTCAGTAATACCAGAACTGAGTCGTGGTCACCTACTCTCGTGCTCTTTTGTAAATAAGTGACATTAAAATAAAATTTCTTTAAATGTGCAGAACACTGAAAAGCCATTTTTGATAATTAGTTCTGATTCTAATCAGTCACTGAGTTTTTCATGCACTCTGAACATGGAAATAGTCTTCCTCTATCTCCTGCATAAGCTTCTGATAAAAAATAGACGGTGAAACTCTAGGATTTGAAAAGCCTGACAGATCTACGTCACAGTGTCACTTAACATTCATGGACTCACCCATCTTGGCGGGAAAACTGTTGTTTTAGCACCCAGGAAACAGCAGAGGACATCTCGACTAGCAGAAGCTAACTCTTAGCAATAGTAACTCCACCACCTGGTAGAACTTCTTCAGGTTCGTTATTGGTGGAGATAAAACGTCAATATTGCAAGTCAGTGGTAGAGTCACGTTGCTGCTAGCCAATGAGAGGCCAGATGCTCATATATCAGGAAATAAGTCTGTAAGAGCATCTGAAGCTCAGCTGTGATGTAGGCAACTTTTAGTTCCTAGAAATGATGCTCCAGTATAGTCATTCCTACTAGAGACCACTGCAAATGTATTTATTAAACAAGTGTTCAACACCTTTACACAATTATAAAAATGTAACTAACAATAGCTGTCCACATCCTGACTCACAGAACTGAAAATGAACTAAAACATTTTGTTTTTAAAGTAGGTAAAAAAACTATTTTAGATTAAGGAACAAACCAAATATCTACATAACAATAATAATAATAGTGATTATTACTAGGTGTTTTAAAGAGTATTTTCTACCCTGCTGTCCTTTTGTGATTTCAGACTTCTCACCTGGACTCAGGTGATGACAGACATTTGTTTCCAACCAGCAGATGGCAGAACGGATCCTGTTTCTGTCTGCGGTGACCTTGCTCTGCCTCCAAAGGGTCGGGTAAAACTCTCCCTGTGACTTCCTGTTGGACTAAAACACGCACACGTGTATGTGCTGAAGGAGGCGTATGCTGGCAGGAGAAGCTTCTAGATTAGAACCATCCAGCTTTGCTTCTGCGGTCGGAGCTGAGGGGAAACGATCACTTCAGTCACGTGAAGGTGGGTACCGGTATTTGTTTTTGGCTTAAATCAACATTCTGGTGGCGTTTCTGTGAAGCAGCATTTCTCAGATGGGCTCTTTTAGCTTTAGTTTTATTAGGTTTACTTGTAGATTTGGTGCAACAACACAGGCCTTTTTCTCCAGAGAGGATGTTGCTCCATAAACCGTTCGCTGCTGATCCATTTTAACCTCCACTGCAGAAGGTGTGCTTTAGAAACAGCTAAAAGTACATTTATCCTTTTATATTTTGGATTTTAGCTGAATCTGAATTTATTGATATTGTTTTTCTTGGTGAAAGAATTTCTTCTGACAGAATGGAAAACCTGCGATACCAGCAACAATAACTTACAGAAGGAGTTGGTTACAGATCGTCTTTTGTTGCTGAAGAGATATTATAGTTCAGGGTTTATTATTAGCAGACTTACCAAGTCTATTCTGAGTGATGGAGGGTCTTTGTCTACTTAGAGGCTGCTAGATTTCTGCAAGATCACAAGAGTCTGTTTTAATATATTCACCTGGTAGTAAAATAAAGACCGGCCTGTTTAAGTAGCACCCTCCTAAGACCCAAACAAGCCGGCGCCATTTTTACTACAGCTGTTTGTGTTTACTCAGCTGTGGAGGAGAGGAGGCCTCCTGTTAAAGGTCAGAGAGTGAAGGAGCAATTTATGCCCACCATCTCCATTCGGGTTGAAATGATATCATGCAGATGAAGTACAACCTCTTAAGTTTCAGCGGATCTGCTGATTGGCTCTTTACGGGTATAGCTAATGTGCTAATCAAACATAGTGAGAGGTTGCAGAACAAAGCTCTGCTCCAGTTTTCAGCTGTTATGTTTAAAGGAACGATGTGTCTTTTCCCTGGCGACAGGGGGCAGTACACATGTATTTTAGAACCGATGTTTTTTTTGGTTATATGGTACGAAGCTGCCAATATTTTCTAACAACCGGGCATTGTTTAATTCATTTTCAACAACATTTCGAGGAATATTTCCAGATATTATTGGTAAAAACTACACATTGTCTCTTTAGGGTTATATGTTTAAATAATGTTAATAACAAAAAGAAAAGATGTAAACAATTACCATGTTATGTTTTAAATAGGAATAGACTAGATGCAGATTGTGAAATTTGATTAAAAAAAAGAAAGCCTCAAATTAAGAAGCTTTCCTTTAAAATAATGTTTATTAATTGTGTAAGAAATAAAAATGGTAGCCAACATATTTGTTATAGTCCAACTTCTATTAAAGATGAAGTTCATAATTTTTTTTCAACACATTTTTAGCGGCTGCTAGTATAAATTAAAGCCTTGTGAGTCGATCACTGTGGGGGGAAACAGCTCTGGCACTCCTGTTTCAGGAAGGGAAGTTTAGCTGGAGGATGGGGAGCAGATAACGACAGGATTTGTTGTCTAACTCTTTATTTCCTGATATTCGGAGGTCTTGCCTCTGATTGGCTAACAGCAATGCGACTCTACCACTGACTCTGTTTGCTTTTCAATGTTGATGTTTTACTTAACAAATAACACAAGCCTGGAGGAGTTCTGCAAGTTGTGGAGTTGCTAATGCTAATGGTTAGCTTCTGCTAATGAAGATGTTCTCTGCTGTTTCCTGGACACTAAACCAAAAACAGCCCTCCCCGTCACGAGTCAAGATGGGTGAGTCCATAAGTGACATAGGTCTGACGGACTTTTTCTGACTTTAAAGAAAATATGAATTAGGGCTGCACAATATATCGAAAAATTATCGTCATCACGATAACAGGACGTGCGATAGGCCCATCGCAAAGCACGTCAAAAACGGCGATAAATGTTTGGTTCAAACATTTCCATCCGTGTCATACATCAACTTTTTGTAAACCAGCTCTGTTTTTTACGCGGAAGTATTATTTGACCAATCAAACGTAGTCCTTCTGATATGCGGCCAATCAGATGGGTCGGTTCACGTAATACGCCCGCCCCCTCCGAGCTGCCCAGCGCTGCTCGGCTGTCTCCATCCGAAGGTTGAGATGTTTGCCAGCCTTACATAACCGCTCTTGTTTTCAGCACCACCACTTCCTCCGCGCGCCGCCGACACCGGAGCGTCGGAGACGGTGCTGCCGAGTGGAGCTTCCCGGGCTGCGCTTACTTTGGGCCGCCGTGCCGCCACCTGGTTCACCCGCTCCAGCACAGACTGTATCCCCAAAATTCCACCATCTCCGCTCCGCCCCTGCTTTCCTCTGCCGCTCGCTTCCCTTGTTCGTCATGCTGGCTCAGATTAACGAACGCACTTTGTGCTGAGGTTTCTGGCTCCGGTTAGCTTCCAGCTAAAAGGCTACAGCAGCACTCTCCTCCCAGTCCCACCCTGAGCTGCTAAAGAGGAGCTAGTTCAATTAGTTAGCTTGTTATCAGAGTCATAGTTGCAGTTTCATCATCTGAGCTGCTTTTTAAAATCTTGGTAAACTTGTTCAATTTGGGGATAAAACAAACGTTTTCACATATTTTCCATGTAGTTTTTTTTTGCCAGTTCCTCTTCTGAAAGGTAGACAATTGTTTTTCTCTTTCCCTCAGAAAATCTTAATATTCTCCTAGTTTGGCCCAGCACAGTTCACTTCCCGCAGCAACAGCCTTATATCATAACCACATAAGTGGAGAAAATGTTCAGTAGCAATGAGAGAATTTGCTGTTGCATTTAAGTGATGTTAACTATTATTTAACATTTAAACTTGTTTTTTGATTTTTTTATTTATTCAAACAACCCTGGTAAGGAATGTTTTTCTGTATTTGGAGCATCAGAAAAAGTTTTATGGTGGAGGTGATGTTTTAAAGTCACTGAGAAACTGCATGCATGCAGTTAGTTGTTTTGCTGCTAATACAGTAGCAGGTGCAGCTGCTAATACAGTAGCAGGTGCAGCTGCTAATACAGTAGCAGGTGCAGCTGCTAATACAGTAGCAGGTGCAGCTGCTAATACAGTAGCAGGTGCAGCTGCATATTTTTGCAATAAAAATGTTATGTTGTAATGGAATTCATGCATTAGTTTTTGTTTGCTTTGAACCCAGAGCAGACGTCACACGCCAGACGACATCAACACTGCATACTTTAGTATTTGTTCATTTATCGTGAGTAATATCGATATCGCAATATTAAGCACTGTTATCGAATATCGTAGGTTTTCCTAATATCGTGCAGTCCTAATATGAATGCATATCTAAACTGTAGAATGTCCTGGTAGGACATGTTAGCATGCTAGCATCTAGCTCAGCTTCTAAAAGTGTTAAAGCTATCATTTATATTATCTCATATTGCAGTGAGGGGATGTAAAATTGAAAGTTTTTTGATGAGGACGACAGCAGCATAAGAATGCAATAAATAAACATCTCTTCTTGTTCCCTCTTCGTGCTGTCACCAAGTGCTTACAGAGCAGAAAGTGCGGGGTGCATTTTTGAGTCTTGTCATGCTGATTTGCTGCTGATATATAAATGCAAACATGCAGATGTCAGCGACATCTTTCTCTTTGTGCGTCTGATCATACCAAGGGAGTTAGAACAGTGTAAAAGTTCCCAGTCGGCCGGATTTCTGCTGCACCTGTTTGTGGTCGAGCTTCCTACCAAACCGCCTCCATGCAGAAAAAGCCCTGAGTCCTGTAGGAGCTCTGATAAGTGCGGTCGGGTTTGCTGTGTTTGCAGAACATTTCGTTCCTTGTGGGGAAGATTTCAGATTGTTTGCTGAAAATCATTGTCATTGGTCAGATTTCATTCAGCAGGAATTTAAATTTTTTACAGACTTTGTCTTGTTTATATTCTAGAGACTCTTCTGATGTTTCTTTTGTGTTTTAGTTTATTTTAAAGACTCATTGGTGCTCTAAACAGCTGTAAACCTGCTTAATGATGCCAGCAGCTTTCTAAGTCTCTGTGTACTTGTGATGTTTTTGTTTACCAGATTCCTGATTGGCTTGTAATCATGACACGTTAGCTGCAATTATTCTTAATGGAGTTTCATAAAGAATTAGTAGGTTTTAAATGTAGCTTCTATTTTCCTTTAACTTTTCAGATTAAAAGGACATCGTAGACATAAAAAAACATTGTTGATGAGTATTAAATAATATAAACAGGTCTAAGTTGAACAGAATTCTACATTCTAGTGGAAAAAGCCAAACAGAGAGTAGTTTTACAGCCAAAGAGACGTAGCTTTCATCTGTTTATGATTTTTATAGTGATAAACAGTTTATAGTTTATAAACTATTCACTGATGCTAATCTGCAGCAAACAGTTGTGTCAACAGAAATAAAGAAGGAACAATCCTGCAGACGGGGTCAAATCTAATAAAAGGTTTTTATTATTTTTCAAATGATGTACCAGCAGGTCAAACCCTGTGAATGTTTACAAACTCAACGATGAGGTTTAGTTTTATTAGTGTGGAAAAGTACAGCATTCAAGATGGAAACGTACACTCGTGTAACAGGACTAAACTTGTTTCTGCAGCTTTATTACAACATTCAGTCTGGGGAAAGCCTGTTACACGTCTGTGCTCCTGAGCACTATTATGCAGCCAGGTCTGATTCATAACTAACACACTGAACCAGCTTTCTGGCATGTCGCCTCCCACACACACACACACACACACACACACACGCACACACACACACACATGCACACGCACGCGCACACTTTCTGATCAAGGCTTTAAAGGCGACCCAGGGAGGCCCGGCTACTCACTGACCTCTTGGCTCTGTTGGGTGACCAGGAATTTTAACCAGAGACGTGATGGAGACGTTGGGTAAGCGGGGGTGTCATTGAACACTTAAATTATAAAAATTGAATCAGTTTAGTCAGATTCTGCTCTGATTTATCTTTTATGCTCTCGACTTTATGTTACTCCTGTTGGCATTGACTGTCCTCTCACACTCTGGTCTGCATGAATCAAAAAGGTCTTGGTCTCAAACGGTTTATAACTTTATAATTCATCTGTTTTTATGTGAGAAAATAACACGTTCTGCAAGAGTTGGTTTCTGTTTCATCTGTCAGATGTTTCTGTGAAAATCGTAAAAAAACTTCCCATCAAAATCAAGTGGGATCCTCGCAAGCTGTTTCAAATGGCTAATATATTCAGATTTACCTGAAAACGTTACTTACATTATTGTTTTTTTTTAACCAAACAGCTCCTGTAGATTATTGATTTTGAGTCTTATTGATAAACCAGAGAGATGCTCTTGTTTTCTGCTGTTTTTAGCCTCTAAAATCTGCCTTTCGTCACTGAAACTTGTGACCTCTTTGGTATCTGAATAAAGATTTTTAACTATCATTTATAGATAAATACATGTGTAATAAAACAAAGCCATGGTGAGCAGAAATGAGTTCTCTTAGGCTTAATTTGAATTTGACAATGAATATAAAGTAGTTGAGGATGCTTTGAGTCGGAATACTGATAGGCAGCGCAGGACGGCTCGCTGGCATTAGGGCTGAAGACTGACGAGAATCCCGTCGGTCCGGCCGTCCTTATTGTTATTCCAACAGGCTGATCGTCCTGAACGGCTCGTTTTTTTTAAGTCAGCTTTCACTTTGTGTTTATTATGTCCAAGATCACCTGATATGTTTCAAACCCCTTTTCAGGGTAATTTTCCTAAAATATGAGAAAAATGCGAAACATTTTAAAGTTAAAATGAAGGTTGGGGTTAAATCGGGTCGCTGAGGCTGTAAACACGCTGCTGTAAAACACTTGTTTCATTTGTGCCATGTCTTTTATTATTTATCCGTCAGACTTTATTCATAAAATTCATTTAAAATCTGAAATGTATGTTGTTTTAAATCAAAACGTTTATCATTATCATTATTATTATTATTATATCACCAGTGTGTCCGATGGGTGGAGGAGCCACCAGGCTGTACACCTCCCTGACTCAGACCTTCAGCAGCAGCAGCTCACCTCTCCCCGTCCCCCACTCCTACCTGTCCCCCCAGCCTTCACTCACAAACCTGGATCCAGATTTATACCTGGTACTTTGATTTCCTTCTCTTTATTTTTAAATAGTCTCTAATAAAAATGATTTTTCTAGATTTCCCCACAAATCTGATTCTAATTCCAATTCCCATCTGTCCTGTAGAAGGGGTCCCCTGTGTGTCCCCTTGATCCAGTGGAGCTCCCTCAGCAGTGCCAGGAGGCGCTCAAGGACCGGCCTCTTCACTTCCACAGGGACTTTGTTCACATGACTGATCGAAATGGAAACAGCGCCCCCTGCAGCCCCATCAGGGTGATGCAGTGGAACATTTTAGCCCAAGGTGGGTTCATTTCAACCAGGCCTGAGATCCTGATTGAAAAATTATCGTTTAGTTTTAGCATGTCAGACTTTTAAATCATACTCCAAGCTTTGTTTCCTCTAAAATCAAACTTTATTTTTTTAAACTTTAAAACAAGTTTTTACTTTTACCATCAGATGAACTAATTATGGGCAGAAATATCTGCTCTGGTTCTGCCACGGTTAAAATAAGAACAGAAGTTTGACACCTGCAGTACTTTGATCCTCCTCCAGGTGGTAGAAGAGCAGGTTTTTGAGGTCCTGTTAAAAGTATAAAATTATTTATTCTCAGTCATAAAATGTATGATCTTAAATTTAATAACTAGAAAAATAACACCAAGAACAGGTAGAAATATGGACCACTGTCTTCTACTGACGTTTACTGTTAAGCTCCATCTCTCTTTTCTCCGTCAGCTTTGGGCGTAGGAGTTGATAACTTTGCCCGGTGTCCCCTGGAGGCCCTTGGCTGGTCCCGGAGGAGGTCCCTTATCCTGGAGGAGATCCTCACCTACCGACCTCACATCCTGTGTATGCAGGAAGTTGACCACTTCTATGACACTTTCCAGCCGGTCCTGGCGGGCCTGGGCTACGGCAGTCACTTCTGTCCTAAACCCTGGTCTCCGTGTCTGAACGTGGAGGGAAACACCGGCCCAGATGGTTGCGCTCTCTTCTTCGACGAGTCTCGATTCGAGCTCCTGGACAGCGTGAACCTACGACTCTCCGCCATGATGATTCCGACTAATCAAGTGAGTCAAGTCTTCCTTTGGTTTCACAAAAAAAAAAAAAAAAAAAAAGACTCCGAAATCTTCTGTAACACCAAGCTGTGTCACCTCAGGTTGCCGTGGTGACGACCCTGCGTTGTCGCAGCACGGGGAGGTGCGTGTGCGTGGCTGTGACCCACCTGAAGGCTCGGTCCGGGTGGGAGTGGCTCCGCAGTGCAGAGGGATCAGACCTTCTTTGGCATCTTGAGAATCTGGTCCAGACACCTGTTGGGGATGACTCCGGCGTCAAAGTGCCGCTGCTCATTTGTGGGGATTTCAACGCCATCCCAGCTGAGGAGGTGTATCGACGTTTCGCAGCATCTCCTCTCGGTTTGGACTCTGCCTACAAAAAACTCAGCCCAGACGGTCTGACCGAACCAAAGTACACGACCTGGAAGATCCGAGCCACAGGGGAGTCTTGCTCCACTCTGGACTACATCTGGTACACGAAAGACTCGCTGAGGGTGGACGCTGTCCTGGACATGCCCAGCGAGGAGCAGATTGGACCCAACAGGCTTCCATCCTTTCACTACCCATCTGACCATCTGTCTCTGGTTTGCGACTTCAGCTTTAAGGAGAAGGAATGAAGCCGCAGCCAGCTGAGTCGAGGTTGGCTACTGATCTGTTTTTCCTCCACGAGAAGCGAAGCATTCGAATCGCTGAGTGGGCGTGAGATGGTGAAGATGTGAGGACAGGAAACCAGAGAATGAAGTTTGTGACTGAAGTGTTTAAATAAAGGTGCTCAGGTTGCATAGATGCAAACATCAAGTCTTCCATCATGGACTTATGACAGTGAAGACCAGTTTTCTGTATATGAACTTTAGTTTTTACTGGACAATCCTAATTAATCCCAAGTCAATATTGTGTTTCACGTTGATTAAAAACAAGTGTTTTGGCTTGAAATCTTTTTTTTTCCTTCCCCACTTGGGTTGGGGTTCAGGGATGAATGTTAAAAGGTTGATTTCAGACATATTTTGTATAGTTGTTGGTAAATCCCTGTGGGTCCAGAGAAAAGTGGACATCTCATCCGAGGAGCTTCAGCTCAAAACAGAAAACTTGCTGCTGGAAAACCTTTTTAACCCGTAATGATTTAATTACAACCAGGGACGCACAATATAATCTGCATTCATATCTGAATCGGCTGATGTTAGCCATTTTTTAACATAGTGGTATCAGTCCGATAAGTCAAACTGGGCCGATATTAAACAGTATTTTTTCCATCTAGTAGCCATTTGTGAGTTTCAGATAGGGACGGGGGTGATGATGCGTAATTATTTGGTTATATGACAGTGATAGTAATCATCTCAGAAGTATAAATGTGTGATGAGTATATTTTTATACATAAGTCTTATATTTGGGGTGTTTATTGGCAAGAATCTGGCAACATATCAACACAGGGGAGACTATATTATAACTTATACTAAAAGCCAGACGATGTGATTTTTATTTTTTTACCCAACTTAACAGAAAAACTCAGGCCAGATGCCTCCAAGTGTCAAATGTTATCCAAGATTTAGTTCTGTCAGTGAAGGCGGTAAAAACTGCTGCCACCTAGCAGTTAGGGTTGGAATTGCACCACACAAGATATTTTGTGAACATTTACATGTAAATTCTCCTTTAAAAGCAGTGTATTTTTTTTTATTATCAACTCATTACAATATTTGTGTATTGATATTTTCTTACATTCCTTCTCATTTTAATGTAAATATCAGTTATTGAAGAGAACAGCGATATTAATATCAGATGTCTATTGGCCTACATTTTCATATCTGTGCATCCCTAATTCCAACATCCACACAAAAGTGAAATTGCATTAAGCTCAAGTCCAGCGGCCTTTTATCTGAACCTACCGAGACGTTCCTGCAACTTTAGGTTCCATTCCTAAAGGTTTAATAAAAAACAAAACCCTTTCTTAATCCGCAGTGGATTTATTTATTTTTTTAATCTTGTGCATCTTTTCAGTCCGACACGACTGTATTATCTTGTTGATAATATGAACAAAGTAGAACAAACTTCAACTGGAAAATAGAAAATGCAAACTGAATGTTATTTTGAAAGATCAGATTAGGTTTTCAGCGTAATCCTACAAACGTGTAGAAACAGTTCATGACTAGGTCAGTAAAAAAAAAGAACAACTCAGGTTTTGTATATTTAAGTAAAATCTACTTTAATACACTTTGAAACAAGAGTACAACAAAATAGAATATACTTCAAATGTTGAATATACAAACCGTTCGTTCTGAACACAGAAAATGTCCCTTTTCTTCCAGAACAGATTAAAAGAACGAAATGTGGGGCGGACCGACCCGGCAGACTGACCCTTTGTTTAAAGTGACCAGAAATCATCAGTGGTTTTGTGTTTCTGCTGCATATTTTGCATAAACTCATCATAATCAAAACTTCTAAAAACAATGAAAATAAAGCTGATTGTTGATTTTTGACAGTTGTGGTACTTTTACCTTTTTAAAACTTGGAAGCATGCTTTAGCTCAGTCACATATGTTTGCATGTACATGCAGCCTGACTGCAGGGAAGTGAAGAACAGAGCATAAAAAATATTTACAAAAACATAAGAAATAACCTAAACTCAGCCCTTTAGCCTCCTTTAGGCAAACAGGGTTTATGGGATGCCACTTCAGTCTGCAGAACCCGTTCCAGGATTAAAAACACGTTAGAGGAGAGTCATTAATACTGTGCAGGTACAAAATATCAAAACAAAATTCAGACAAAAATCAAGGCTGCTCTGTTAACATTAGCTCCAAAAAACTGTAAAGATATATTTATATATGTATATATATATAATATGTATAAATATGTACATACTGTCTAAAATCGTTCGTGATAACTTCTCAGCTCCTTCCTCTCGCTGCACAGTGATACAAGTTCTACAAAAATAGCTGGTTTTGACATGTTTTTGTTTGTAGTGATTCACCTTTTTTATTTTTCTTCCATCTTTCTCCTACCCCCACCTTCTGTGTAGTGTTTCAGGTTGGTCCCTTTGCTTTTCCTAACAAATCCCTTTAATGTGGGAATTCAGACCCTACAGAGGTTCTGAGGGAGACCGGCTTCCAGGCAGCAAGATAGAAGTGAAATCTCAGACTACTGCTGGGAAAAATAACTTCAGAAACGTGCAAACTAGCCATTTCTGGAGTCTAACACTCTGGCTCTTCTAACTTTACTGAGTCTGGTGCTTCCAGTTTTATAACCACAGTGTTCTTAGGTTCTGATTGGACGTTTGGGACAGTTTCAGGGGCCATCTGGTTCTGTTGGATGGTTACTGGTACCTGTACAGCCTGGACCTGGACCCCTGCAGCCTTCAGCTTCTCCATGGTGACTCCCCCAGCTCCTCCCAACACCAGTTCTGTGCCGTTAATGATGCTGCTGATGATGTGAGGTGGCGCAGACACCATCTGGCTGCCTGCTGGTGTCTTGTTGCCACTTCCTGGCTGCGACACCATCAGAGTCTGCTGTTGCACCGGCGTCGGCACGGCGAGTCTCATCACCTGGGCCCCTGGGCTGACGTTGACAGGTGCCAGGGTGCGGACTGTCAGGGGGCTGCCCAGGAGGCTGATGCCTGCTGGAGAGGTGGTGACATTGGGTTTGTTGGTGCCTGCGGAGGTCTGGAGCTGACATTGAGCCAGCTGGTGGGCTGGGATGGTGATGATCTTGGCCAGCTGGACGGTGATCTTGTCTCCGTTCTCTGTTGTGGCCGGAACCATGGTGGGGATCGTCTGGATCACGACCTTTACATGTAAAACAGTCACATATCAAACTGTAATAAAGACATCTGAGAGGAGCATCTTCACACACCTTCTGCTGGGAGTTGGCGTTGGCAGCAGCGCTGATCGCTGAGGTGCTGGTGAGGAGCGGCCCAGAGCTGCCTGCTCCTGACGTTCCCGTTGACTGCTGCACAGCGACTGTAGAAATTTTCTGACCCAGTGACGTTGTCATGACGACTGGCACCTGCATTGCCACTCGCACCGTCCTGCGGAGGAAACCGAATGAGTCAAAGCTCGTCTTATAGAGGACACGGTTAGTGAGAGCCTTCGTCTCCCTGCGGGAGTTTCACCTGGGCCCGGTGGTGTTTGCCATCACGGTTGTGTGGGACTGTTGGGGTTGGCTCCCATCGAGGGCTGAAGAAACCGTTACTATCCTCGGTGCTGCTGCTGCCGTCACCACCGACCCACCTCCTGCTGATGACTTGCTGCCTGTGACAGCAGACGTCTGGACCACGTTTGCTCTGCTGGATCCCCGCAGGATATTGGGCCTCCGTGATGTCAGCGGCGGCTCAGAGGACTGGACCAACATGTCAGACGGGTGCACTCTCTCGTAGGACACAGCCGTGTCTGATACCATCACATCATCGGGGGAGGACATATCTGCTTTGTCGTCATCTATTATAACAATGTTTTTGGGCATGTCTTTGAACTGGTACACCAGTCGCTGGCCCTCCACCTTGGCCAGGATTCCACGCTGGTAATAATATCTGAGCCCAGAAGAATCATGGAGCATTAAAACTTTTCTTCAAACATCAAACCCATCTCCAAAGTCTCTGTATGTCTTTACCTGAGAGCTCGACCCATCGTCTCGTAGTTCATGTCCGGTTTGTTCTTGTGTTTACCCCACAGCTTCGACACGGCCTTAGAGTCGACCAGTTTGAAGATGCCCTTCTCCCTCTGTGTCCACTTGATGTACCTGGGACAGGTGTTTTTGTCCTGGAGGAGGTCCAGCAAAAACTCCCACAGATACGTAGTGTTCCCTGCTGGAAATCAAGGTTATCACACAACTAAACACCCACCGACACCCAAATGTCATCAGCGCATGAGCCAGAGTTGAGCCAGCTGATACCTTTGCCTTCTCTTGGTTTCTTCTTGATGCCGAGATCTGGTGAACCGTTGGAAATGGCCAACTGATGCACCTTTGGCTTCCGTCCAGCTTCAAAACAAAACCGTAAACAGGCGACGTCTCAGTAACCTCGGACCAATAAATGACTAAAGCTGACCACTAGATGGTGCTCTACGGTTATGGGTCTCCTAAATTTGAGTTGTTTTCAGGCTTCAGAGGTTAAAGATATTGGCCAGAGGCTAAATTCCTTTGAATGGCATGTGTAAAGAAGTATTAAAACCTCAGATGAAAAAGGTTTTTGGATTTTCACGGCTGGCATTTAAAGAAAATCGGATGTGTTTTACTAGCCTGGGAAAAACAGAAACCAACTTCCGGTCTAAGCCCTGGACAGCTGGTGACGTTTCACAAGGAGATCTGCTAAAACAGAGATAGTAAACGCCTGACCCCGGTGTTTCTGCGTTAGCGTTATAGCTGAGAACAATGTGTCATCAGTCAGATGTAGCTTCTGAAGCCTCTGCTAGTCGGTCAGATTTGTTTTTTTTTTCTCTGGGATACGGCGACAAGAACGGATATTGGATTACCGGAGACATTCAACAGAACTCCGTGCCCTGCAGCTGGATATCAGAACCGGAGGTGCAGACATGCTTTGGACCGTTTCACTCAGAAAACCCGCGGCCCGATTAGGACACCGGGGAGGATTCTGTTCATCTTTGGAACCAAAATCGGTAGTTTGTTAAAGTTTGTTAAATATTTCATGTCTGTGCTCCACCGGTAGCTTTCAGTTAAGTTTTCAGCTGATTAGCTCCATCATATCGTCCCAATATAATTCAGTAATCTACAGATGAGTAAAATAACATGTTGCCAGCTTTACCGCTGTGTGTATTTATTGATATAACATCGGAAAATATTTGACCGATTGCTTACCAGAATAAATCTTCCTGATGCTAACTCGCTAGCTCGGATCGTTGTTTTCTAATCCAAGATGACACAGAGGTTCTACCGGACCTATTGACCCTTTGCACCGACGTCACATAATTACGTGGGTCCACCATGGTGGATGGCAAAAGCATGTAAACAGTGAGCGACACGATTACTAAACAAAGGGAAAAGTAGAGCCTGGAATTGTTTTTGCGATCAAAACAAAATATAAACTCCTCCAGCATTCCTTCAACCAGTTCATGCCCAGTTCAGTTATCAGAAGAAGTAACGCTCTAGCCGTGGCTCATAGAGAGCGGTATGCTAACTAGCTTACCAACGTTAGCTTACCTTCTCTCTGCAGCTGTTCACCGATGTAAACATGTTGCTGACTTTGACTAAATTCACCCCGCTGGATTTATAACATTATGTTGTAAACAGCGTTTCACTTTACACCAACGGTGATTTTTAAAAAGTCCGGATCCCTACCAGCGTCTGTTGCTGGTGGTGTTACCGGGTTCAGCTGCTGCTCTCACACCGGAATGAGAAGATCTCTGAACGGCGACGCTCATATAAATAAATAACGTCATTTTAACACACGTAATCATACACTGGAGCTTTAATATTGTTAATAATTGTCTCGCTTTACACTACAGTGGACGGCGCGCATCCTCCGTGGTGAAGTACCCATCCATCAGGATTATCAATAACTAGTATGAACACATGTTGTTCATGCTTTTATTACCTCACGACTCGACTATTGTAATTCCTTTTTATTTGGTGCCAGTAAGGGTACTGTAACCCGATTGCAGCTGGTCCTGAATGCTGCAGCAAGATTCTTGGACAACAAAAGCAAGCATGAACACGTGACACCAATTTTGGCTCCTCTCCACTGGTTACCTGTTGATTTTAGAATTCGTTTTAAACTTCTTTTAATGGTGTTTAAGGCGCTGAATGGTGTGGCTCCAATCTATTTGACGGAGTTGCTGCAGCCGTATGTTCAGGCCCGGTCACTCCGCTCTGAGAACCAGCTACTGCTAAGGCCAGGTTGAAATTGGGAGGAGACAGGGCGTTCTCTGTTGCGGGTCCGAAACTGTGGAACGCACTGCCCCTAACTATTAGGGGCTCTTCATCAGTAGCAGTTTTTAAAATGAGGCTGAAGACCTACTTTTATGATCTGGCTTTTAATTCTGTGGGTTAGCAATTGTTAATGTTTTATATTTTGTAATTCTTATTTGTGGTTTTAATTATGTCTGTGGCGCTATATGTTTTATTCTTTTGTTGTACAGCACCTTGGTGGCATGCTCATGCCTGTAAGGTGCTTTATAAATAAAGGCTGAGTCGAGTTATATAAACACATCACATTTATCCCTGTCCCCGTCTTCTTCGTGAAATAAATGAACGCTAATCTTACCCGGTAAAAACATGCTCGCTGCAGTTCATCTCCGTCCTCAGTCTCCATCAAAGTTATTAAAAAGAAAAAACGAGTTGAGTTTACGTCCTTGTCTGTTAGTGCAGCCGACCACGCAGCAAGCTAAACCCATTTTACTGTCAAATCAACTAAATAAAAGCCATAAAAGACTACAAACTGGCTTGTTTGGACTAGCTTCACTGGAGTTTCTACGGGTTTAAACGGTCTTTTTGCCATCCGTCATGGCGAAGGGGGCGGTCACATGAGTGGCGTGACGTCACGTGTAAAGGGTCAATAGGAGGATCTAGTGTTGAAAAATGGGGACCATCTTTTAGATTATATCTGTGTGTGTGTGTCTCTCGTAACTTTCACAAATTACTTGTTTATTCTTTACCAGAGCTAACACGGTTAGTGCTGCGGCAATCATGCTAACGGGACTCGCCTGCTGGAGTCCAGAAGTACCGGTGCGGCTCTAAATGGATTTATAGATGTAGGTCATTATTTTAGATCAAACCTATGTTAGTTAAAAATACGTGTAGACACGGACTTATGGCTCAGACCTTTAGCTGCAGCTGTAAACGCAATTTTCTGTTTAAAGTAGGAACACGATAGTAAACAAAATACAGTGATTTACCATGCTAGCAACAGCAGCTACCTAGTATGATGTGTGTGAGTGACGTATGCAAAACACAGCTCTTCACTGCCTGGAGGAGAGAATTTCGATTTTCTGTAATGATTTATGACTAAATTCTTTAACAAAATGAAAAACTGAACCCAGTTCATATTTATATAGATGGTAAAGTGTAGTTATACTGTATTTCTACAATTTTAATGCTGAGTCTGGCCACTGACTTTAAATGAAGAGAAAACAAATAGGATTTTTAGGGCTCTCCATCAATTTGACGTGTTTTTGTACCTCGCCTCTTCTTGACGGGCTCGTTGTCGGGTTCTGGCTCTTCCAGAATGGTGACCATGTCATCATCTTCCTCACAGCACTCCTCCGTGGATATCTCCACCTCTGATTCGGCGATCATGTCCGGCCGCATGGCTGCATGGAGGAAGACCGGCGTCGCGTCACATTGTGGAATAAAAGCTTCTGGAAAAAAAAAAAGAAGCAAAAATAGTTTTTGGAACTCTGATTCCTATTTTTTTTTCAGAAGAAACAAAAAAAAAACCAAATATGTTATGCATTTGTAGTTTTAGAACATCTATGGTTCTAATTAAATAATGAATTTTTGAGTTTGTTAAAAGCTATGCAGGTCAACCAAAATTCCAGAATATCGATTAGCTTCAGCTTTATTAAAATTGGCAGGTGGGATAGCCAATCATGGCGCAGGGGCTGAGTCTTAACTGTTCAAATTGTCCATGATAATTTGTAATTTGGAGAGGGTCAAGAGTCAAGGTCGGCCATCTCATAAATGAAGCCGTGTTCTTTCACCTACACTTTAAAGGGCCTGTATGCTATTTTACAAATTAAGAACAAAGACAGGCACAATATATGATAGAACATTACTGGAGGGCCTATTGGTGTCATTTTTTTATGAAGTACAAGTTATTTTTGGGAGCCATTCCTTCAACCCGGAATCAAGACGCTTGGATTTAATGATAACCCCCGTGTGAATTCCACACAGCTGCAGACTGTGACAGTAGATCCAAGCCTGCTGCAGATTGAAGCTACCATGTCCCACTCTGCACCATGGGTGAGTGAAAGATTGATTCTCCAGCAGCAGAACAGGATTTACTGTGATAACTAAGTGGCTCGGGCATCTAGTCAGGATGCCTCCTGGGCGAGGTTTTCCGGGCACGTCCAACTGGGGGAAGACCTAAAGGAAGATCCAGGACACGCTGCAGGGACTATGTCTCATGGCTGGCCAGGGAACGCCTCAGGATTTTCCTGGTGAAGCTGGCCTAAGCTTTGGAGAGGGAAGTCTGGGCATCCCTGCTTAGGCTGCCGCGACCCGAACCCGGACAAGCGGCCGAAAGTGGATGGATAGACACTAAGCGGAATTGAAAGCACAACTTAACTTCTTTTAAAAACGGTTAGAATTGACCTGATGACAAACTGTTGCAATTATTAGATCTAGATAAAAATCACAAGGTGCTTCACAAGTAATATAAAAATGATAAAAAAAAAAGGTAAAAAAAATAAAATGAAAAGCTTTTAATGGTATGATGTCATTTCCTGGCATGTTTGTAAATATTGTATATTGTGAACAATGTGCTGAACCTTGATTTGAAGAAATCCGTGAATTGAAATCATAACTTCTGCAAGAACATTTTTGCGATACAATTTTTCCTGTAATAAAAAAACAATTAAACAAAGTACTGAATTCAGGTTTTGTGTGTTCTGCATTAAAAGTAGTTCATTAAGTAATTATTGATACCGACCAATATGTTTTTTTATATATCATCCATGCTCAGTGGGTGCTAGTAGAAAAGGGCCAGAAGTGCACTGCTCTTGTGGTCATAAATTTAAAATGGCTTTTCCACATTATAAACATATATTTCTAGCCTCAGAATATGCAACGGCAGTTTTATGGTCCTACCTGGACTGTGGTCGTCTTTCAGGTTGGACGGCGAGTCCATGCGCAGCAGAGCCTCTGCAGCCTCGATAGTTTTATCGGAGCAGTGGATGCTGGTGCCATGAACCGAAGCCTCCACTGCAACAAAATTCATACACTGAATCATTAAGTAAACAAACAAACTTTCTCCAGTGGCTCTAGAGAACACCTGTTATCCTGCTTTGTTTTAAAAATAGCCAAAATGTGTTTCTGCATCACTTCAATTAAAACATCTGCTTTTCAGGGTTTAAACAAGGCCACAAACATTATATGGAGATAGCGCGACCCCATAGCGCCCCCTAGTGTAGGGGCCACTGACGGCATTTCCTGAAACAAGACACAAACTCGAGAAATCCTGACTTTAACAGTTTGAACTGCACCTTTAGCAGGTATGTAAATCTTATCAAGACCAGAGCTGCTCAAGGATACAACAGAAAACTGTATGTCACCCTTTTCTCTCCTCGCCATCTGTCATCAAATAATAAGCAAAAACAATCACAATAACGAGATGCATGCATCTTACACTCAAAGCTTGTTGACCATATAAACTAAAATGTATAATTTCTGTATGAAAGTTCCAATGGCAGTTCCTCTGGGACCTAGACAAGGATCCCAGAGCACCTGCTGTCCTCGTCAATCAGTGGTGGGAAACATGAGAGATCATTACACCCTGCCCTGTCCATGTTTGGGAATCTAACCGTCCAGGATAGAGAAATAAGCTATCTTTAGACAGCCCACTCTCCTACAAACAGGACGTCCTGCTGGCTCATAACAGATAAATTGTCCCTGCTGTAATCTGTTGAGACAAGGACCCTTTAAAAAAACGAACCAATGTAAACACAAATCTGGCTAATGTGCGAGTTTAAAAATGCACAAAATTAGTAGGTGTTTATTTTTTTAATTATTACGAGGCGAGACAAACACAAAGTAGTTCCGCGTCTGATCATTTCCGTATTTACACTCCTCATAATTTCCCTCCAGTTCTTCTGTGAAGAAGCACGCAAATCCTCGTCACTCAGCACCCGCATCGGCCGCCTATTGGCTGAGAGTGAGGCCGAAGACCCGCCTCTGCTAAAATCTGATTGGACGATTGGAGGAAGAAAGCGAAGGGATCTAGGCCGTCCCACGCGTCCGCGGAAGACTTCAAAACCCGATTAACGAACACATTAAGTGTTAAAAATTACACATAAGACACCACAAAAGGCTGAAAACACAACTTAACGCCACGTTACAAAATAAAAAAATACGAGTGCGGAGGCGACTTTTCTGGGCGTTTAGCAAGACTTCCCGGAAAACAAATAAATTTGTTCAAATCCATAACAGAAAACAATACTAAACGATGCTATGAAGGCTGTATGTCCAATGTTTGTGTCTGTAATAATAAACACACATGTCCTTCCGACCCAGACAGCGTGGCAAAGACAACAACTACACACTTCCTGGTTGTGCAAACCGTTATTCCACATCGTCAGACTGCGAGAAGAGACAAATCTAAACATGCAACACGCGTCTCATGCACACACTAATCTACCCGCACAAATTGGTCCGGCCTGCTGCACGTTTTCTACATTTTAAAAGCGGGTTTAATCTCCGAGGGGCAGCGCCATGCAGGTCGATCACTTCCTGAATCCCTCCATTACTTCACCGAGGCAGGCGGGCTGCAGCGCTTCGGTCAAAGCTAAAAACAGCAGCGACGCGGAAACGATGGCGCTCCAGTCGCGGTTGTGAGGATATGAAAACACATTACCGGCTCTGATGAGCAGATCGAGCTGATTTTCGGGGCCCTCGTGTTTTAAAGTCGTCATGTTTGTCACCTCTCTGCAGATTCACATTGACTTCTCACTGCTCGAATCACTCCGCTGCTAAAGGGAAATCTTAAAGAGACGCATCACGGCGGCAGAAATGTATCCCTCCGCCACCGACACAGGAAATCCTCCCTCTTTTGCGTATGCGTGACGTTAATTCCATCTGCGTTTTTTTCCATTAACTTTATTTGATAAGAACAATTATATTCTTATGATGTAAAGTACCTATTTTATTATTTTACTTGCTTAAATAAAAACTCAGTGGAAAGTAAATCATAGTGTTGTTCACAATTACATATATTACATGTTTTAAAAAAATAGTCCTTTCATAAAAGATACACGGACTAAAATTTCGTTTACAGAACATCTGATACAGCTGCAATGCAAACACTCTACAGCCCCAAAAAAGGCACATTAGACAAACATTTGGTTTTTTTTCCCTCCTAAAATTTAAGTGCATCTCATTAGCTTTACACATTGAAAATGTAATGTATTATGAAAAATACAGACCCAGAAAGGTGTTTTGGGTCAGAGAAATTCTCCTCATTCATCTTTGGTGTGTTCTTGCTGTGTTGAAATTCTAATTCCATCTTTTAGTTCTTTTTAAAACACCGAAAGGTTTTATTTACCTGCAACGTTTCGTTAGCGGCAGCTGCAAATGAAACGTTGCAGGTAAATAAAACCTTTCTGTGTTTTCAAAAGAACTGAAAAATGGAATTCTCCTTATTATCAGAAGAAGCCACAGTTCTCTCCAGAACATCCACCTCTCTTCCAAGACACACGTTTGACTTATTTTATTTTATTTTTTTTGCTTGCTATGTGGAAAATGTCTGTTTAGGTCCTTCACAATTACTTTAAGTTGACTTGAATTGTGTTAAGAATTTTTTTCACAGAAGATCTCATTTATCTATTTATTCTTAACTTTATTCTTCTCGGTGTCATTTGTTCAAAGGGTCATATCAAGTCATGACAAAAACAAATCAGCTGAAACTCTTTAAAAAATCACCACAAGATGGTGGTGTAGGAACGCAGAGATCTGTCAGCAATAGATAATAGATAAAACGATTGCTGGTGTTGGGCAAGAAACCACGTTGGAACCGTCTTCCAAATAAGTAAAAAGCCACTTGGGCTAGCTCCTCAAGGGAAATCCCAAGGTGCTCCTTGGGCAACCGTGAGACATAGTCCCTCCAGCATGTTCTGGGTCTTCCTTTAGCTCTTCTCCCGTGGACGTGCCCAGAAAACCTCACCAGGGAGGTGTCCAGGAGGCATCCTAACTAGGGATGTCACGGTAACCGGTGTAGCGGTAAACCCCAGGAAAAAATGTTGATAACAATAATAACTGTCTTGTTTTTTTTTTTTAATTATATTATCTCGGTGGATTACCATGGCCTCGGTGTAGGCATGGTGACCCTTGCCAGCCACCATCTCGTCTGCTGAAGTTGTCGCACATGCGCACTTTGTAGTTTACAATCAAAGCTTTCTTTAAGCTAAAGCTGCAATAATAGCCAAAAGGGGGAGACGGCAGCACTCAGGACACCTATCAGCCCTCAAAGAAGACAAAGTTGGAAGTATGGGCATACTTTGGATATTCCTAGGGACAGTTGATAGAAGACGGCTATCCTGTTTGCAGCACGTGCAGGAAAAATGCCTGCAAAAGGCAGCAACACTTCAAATCTCATTACACATCTGCGTGACCATCACCCACAACTCTACAGTCAATGCAAGGCAAGTTAACGTTAGCCTTTTAGCTGAAATGAAACGAGTCCCCCTATAACGCAGCTGCAGTGCCCACTGGCAGCATATAAACCGTGTCACGCACACCCCCATAATGAAATGATGCTATGCATTATGGGGCTCCCAGGGGGCAGATAAGAGTTGGTCGCCAATGCAATAGATTGACTCTCATCGCATTATTATGAATTTAACAATGATTACTGCCTGATGACACGTTCCCAAATCTGCAAAGCTCACTGGAAGGACACAAACCGAGGACAACTATCCTGAGCAGGGTTTCCCCCAGTGCTTTATAAGCCTGCCCACCCGCCAGGCTAAGTGTCATGCCCCGCCCCCCTCCCCACCCCTACCGTGTCCGCTGACACGAACGTCACAACGAAACTAGAGCCATCTATCAGCTGATGGTGAAAAACAGCAGCGGAACGTGTGCAAACCCCCATCCCCGCTCTCACAGAGGAGCGCTGCGGGACGGAGCGTGCAACCCTCCTCCCCCGACAGCCGCCAGGCTTAACCCATTTTCTGGGGGAAACCCTGCTGATATAGAGGGTTTATTTAGTTGTCCAAAATTTAAAAAACATTTCTGGTGATATAATTAGAACATGTAAAATCCTCAAAAAACCAACACAAAGTTATCATGAAATAATAAATAAGAGTGTGAGATATAGATTTTTATTTTGTCCCACTGAGGAAAACAGTTTGGCCGCCCCTGATCTTTAGGCAGGGGCTGGGTAGAGTAGCCAACAACTGTACTCAAGTAAGAGCAGCACTACTTCAACATCTTTTACTCAAGTAAAACTAGCAGTCCAAGAAATTACTGAAGGGTAGAAAAGTATTTGACTAGAAGTAGGGCTGCAACAACGAATCGATAAATTCAATGAAAATCGATTACTAAAAGCGTTGGCAACGAATTGCGTCATCGATTCGTTGTGTCGCACAACTCTTCCAAAAACACCCCCCCCCCCTTCCCGCCCGCCGTTGCCAGAGCAAGTCAGATCAGCGTGAGGGAGAGCCGGCAGATCAGCGCAAGGGAGAGCCGGCATATCAGCGCGAGGGAGAGCCGCAGATCAGCCCGAGGGACAGCCAGTACCAGCAGATCAGGGCGAGGGAGAGCCAGTACCGGCAGATCAGCGCGAGGGAGAGCCGGCATATCAGCGCGAGGGAGAGCCGCAGATCAGCCCGAGGGACAGCCAGTACCGGCAGATCAGCGCGAGGGAGAGCCAGTACCGGCAGATCAGCGCGAGGGAGAGCCGGCAGATCAGCGCGAGGGAGAGCCGCAGATCAGCGCGAGGGAGAGCCGCAGATCAGCCCGAGGGACAGCCAGTACCGGCAGATCAGCGCGAGGGAGAGCCAGTACCGGCAGATCAGCGCGAGGGAGAGCCGGCATATCAGCGCGAGGGAGAGCCGCAGATCAGCCCGAGGGACAGCCAGTACCGGCAGATCAGCGCGAGGGAGAGCCAGTACCGGCAGATCAGCGCGAGGGAGAGCCGGCAGATCAGCGCGAGGGAGAGCCGGCAGATCAGCGCGAGGGAGAGCCGCAGATCAGCGCGAGGGAGAGCCGCAGATCAGCCCGAGGGACAGCCAGTACCGGCAGATCAGCGCGAGGGAGAGCCGGCAGATCAGCGCGAGGGAGAGCCAGTACCGGCAGATCAGCGCGAGGGAGAGCCGGCAGATCAGCGCGAGGGAGAGCCGGCAGATCAGCGCGAGGGAGAGCCGCAGATCAGCGCGAGGGAGAGCCGCAGATCAGCGCGAGGGAGAGCCACAGATCAGCGCGAGGGAGAGCGGCAGATCAGCCCGAGGGACAGCCAGTACCGGCAGATCAGCGCGAGGGAGAGCCGGCAGACTTGCGCTGCTGCGAACCGGTTCCGCCCAAGGCCGGATTAACTGGGCAATTGCCCAGGGCCCACGAACTCTAAAGGGCCCAGGGCAAGAGCACAATACTGTATCTATAATTTCCCGCTTTATGAGGACTATGGTGACCGTACGTTCTGTTTTCCCCGGACATGTCCACTTTTCACTCTCTGTCCGGGCGTCCGGACTGCGGGTTCTTGTATTGATGAAAATGTCCGGCTTTTCATCCAGGAGCAGGGATCGAATTATGGGGGAGCTGTATATCCTACACATCCAGGGGAGCCGGAAAAAAGTTTTCTATATTATATCATTTTTGGACTCTTTTGAGCAGAGAGCGGCACAGCGCATTGTTGCGCAGCAATCCAGGCAGCTGCTTCCAGCACATGGTCCATTCTCAAAGTGGCGCAACCAAAAAACTATAATTAGCACACAATCGTTCATGTAGTCTGCACATGTTCTCTATTTTCTGTCTTATCTGTGCCTGAAGCACGCTACTGCGGAGCTCATCACCTGTGCTGTGGTGATGTCACCTCACGCAGCATCGAAAACGCGCTCTGCGCTTTGCGGTCAGGAGATCCCTTTGATCTGCTCAAAAGTAACTGATGAGGTGAAAAGGTAAGAATCCTGGCAACAGTTTTTTCTGGAGAGTTTAGAGGAAACGCAGAAAGATGAGAGACAGACAGGACAGGAAAATAGTTGAATAAAAACAAGAAAACAAAACAAAGTGTTGAAAAGTAAAATGTAGGTAGATTTATCTCCACTACACGTTTTTACCAGTAAAAAACAACAAGTTAAACACATGTAATATTTATACATCTGATACAATTCAGATCACCTTCAAAACTCAGTCACACACCCAGGGCCGTTTCAAGACATTTTGGGGGCCAAGGCAAAATGCCCCCCCCCCCCCCCCCCAAACTGGGCTCCCCAGAAGCCTCTGTGTAATTCATACCCTCTCCAGTAGTGTTAGTTATACAGTGTTTGTAAAAACCCCTCAAACATTACTGACATGTTCTAATATTATCAGATGAAAAACTAAATTATCAGACATGCTGTCTCATCTGCTTCTTTTCTAAACTTGCAAAAAGTAACAAAACCATTTGAAAGCCACTATTTGTGGATTCTCTGAAAGTTTCCATGGAGTGTGTGACAACTTATTTTTTCATTGATCCTATCGTCTAATCTCACAGCTGAAACAAGCATCCTTAATAATCTGTGCACAGGAAGCTTACCGATGCTGTAGTAAAACAAAAGGTATAATAATTTATTATTAATAAAACCTTGTTGCAGCACTAAAGCAGAAAAATGAGATTTTGCATTAAATATGCAAAATATTTACATATGAATTGTTTTAGAGCCCTTTTATTGGCAGAATCTGATATTAATTTAGTTCTTACAAAAAATGGGTCCCAACATGGGCGTTGCCATAGTGTGACGTCATAGGCACAGATCCCCTGTCCTCTTGTTTGGAAATGGAAATATGGTCACCCTGTATTGAACAAACTGTCCACCCGGGCTTTTGCGCTGCACAGCGACACTTCGCTGCCTATGACTGAACGTCAGTTGAGAGTCAGTCTCATGCAGACTGACCAATGAAGAGAGGGTCTCAAGTTAAGACCCTCTCTTCATTGGTCAGTCCACACGAGGTGGGTCAAAGGTTACTCTGGGCGGGTTACGTGTTGTCAGGCATTCAAGTATTGAGTATATTTACTGCATATTACAGTAAAATATTCTGTATGTGACCACATTATGGTGATCCTCGGGTCGTGATGATGGAGCCCTTGAATATTGTTGCCCAGGGTACAACAAAGTGTTAATCTGGCCCTGGTTCCGCCGTCACATTCCCACAGAAACTGGTTGATCACACCGGGGCCAGACTACTAGCATGTGGTTTTACAACCACAATGTCCTCGGAAGCAAAAACGCTTTTAAAAGGGAGGGAGGAGTCCTAACTGTTGCTGCAGGCGTGTTGTGTGTGAGTGCAGTTATATACTGGTTAATATATTTTTGGGTTCAGTTGCTTTCATGTGGCCTAATGTGAGTCTATTTGGGATCATTGGAATGATCAGCAGCATTTCTTGATGTGACTTTATGGCAGTTGCCCAGGGCATCATCGCAAGGAGGATGGCATTCATTTACTTTTGTTTTATTTGGTATTTTTTCAGTCATTTTTGGAAATAGTGATCAATTTTGATTAATTCACAGCCTATGTTTAATTACATTTAAAAATTAGTTGTTTGACATCCCCAGTTATAATAAATGTCAACAGATGAGATCAGACAAAACAGATGAGAATTGCCCTTAAGCTGTTTAACTTGGACCAAGCATTTTAGGTCACAGATAGATGTAGCTTAGGGTCTCTGTCTATACACCTTATAAGACAATTTAGGTGATGGCATGTTGTTTTTCTGCTATTGAACTGTTTTCTAATAATGTAGTGTTAATTAAAGTGAAGGAAGGAGAGAAATAACGTTTCCCTAGCAGTTTTAGAAAATTTTCCCATGTAATCCGATTAATCGATTAATCGTGTCGAGACCCCATCCGATTCATCGATTATCCAAATAATCGTTTGTTGCAGCCCTAACTAGAAGGCTACTTGAGTACTGAGTATCATCTGATCTCATATTTTTAAAATGATGACATCAAACAGCCAAAAAATAAGAAATTATGGGCAAATTTAGGTATTTTAAAGACTAAAGGGGAAAATGTAAACAAATAACACACATAATTACAAAATAACAAATATTAGGCAAAATTTAAACATAAACTGAAGACAATATTTTCCTGATATAGAGTTTATTTAGTTGTCTGAAAATGTAATAGGTTTTCAAAAAATACCGCGATAATATCGAAAACCATGATAATTTTGGTCACAATAACCGCAAGGTTAAATTTTCACACCGTGACAACCCTAGTCAAAAGCAACAAGTAAGGACTCATAGCATCGGTAATGACGTCACGATCACAAGCCCTATAAAGAAATATCAGTGTAATTATTTAGTTCAATGCAAGGAAACTAAAGTTTTTTTTTTCCTAACTGTAGCCTACAGAATGCGCTTATAAGAACGCAATCGCAAGCAGCGCTGTGTGTTTGATGCCAGACCCAAGCCACCATAATCAGAGGTGTGGACTCGAGTCACATGACTTGGACTCGAGTCATTATTTGAATGACTTCTGACTTGACTTGATACAATTTATTAGGGATGTCCCGATCCGATCACATGATCGGAAATCGGCCCCGATCACGTGGTTTCAGACTGATCGGGACTCGGGCTTTACTTCCCGATCCAAGCCCCGATCCGGACTCGGATACTGGGTTCAAATTACAGGAGAGCAACTTGTTCTCCTTAAAGGTTGTCAGGCTCCCCTGATGCCCTTACCTTACACACCCAGAAGGAGCAAAAAGATCCAGTTTCTACCTATATTATATTATTTATATGGACTCAGCGTAGCGGGGATTCTTTTGGGCAGAGATGCAGAGAGCGGCAGGCAGACCGCTGATTATTCATGAACTCCAGCTGCGTTCTGCACACGGCCACAATAACATTTTCTACGTTTCTAAGTGGCGTCACCAAAAAATATATAATTAACACACAGTCATTCGTGTCCGTTCATTTTCTCTGTGGTAAGTTCTGTCTGTATTTGAGCATGACGTGTGGACGCGCTCGTGCTGCCCCCGCTGCAGCGCTCGTCGCTGGCTCAGCCGGACAGCGCGGCGCACACTCCGCTTTTTTTGCGGTCAATAGATCAATTTGATCTGCTGGTTAAAAAGTTACTTGTGAGGTGAAAAAGAAGGAAGCAGGCAGGAGTTTTTCTGGAGGACTGGGAGATGCAGGAAGGTCAGAGACAGACGGGACAGGAAGATAGGAAAATAAAAACCAAGAAAACAAAACAAAGTTCTTAAAAAATAAAATGTAGGTAGATTGATCCCGCTACACGTTTGTACCTGTATAAAGCAATAATTTATCAGCATGTAGTATTTATATAGTTGATACAATTCAGATCATCTTCAAAACTCCGTCCCATGCCCAGGGACGTATCTAAGCATTTTGGGGGCCGAGGCAAAATAGAAGTCCAAAAGTGAAGAATTTATGTTATTTATTACTAGATTGTTTGTTGTTAAAAATTAAAAAGGTAATTAAATAAAAAATAAGGAACATTCTGGAACTGTTTCTTCCTTTTCCTTCTTTTTTTTATGTATCGAAAGTATCGGATCAGGACTCGGTGTCGGCAGATTCTCAAAATCAAATGACTCAGACACGAGGGCAAAAAACCTGATCGGGACATCCCAACAATCTATATGTTTGTTTGTTTATAATCAGTTTCAGTTGCACTTTCTGCTTGTTTGAGCAAACAAATGAAGCTTTAAGAAGCTTTTTTTCTGGAAGTTATTTATTATCGTTGTCATCAAATTGAAGATGGACAGATAATTTGATTATGATTTGAAAATTCAAAGTTTAGAACTTGGGACTTCCAGATCATTGACTTTGGACTCAACTTGGACTTGGTTGTCTTTGACTTGGACTTGACTCGAAACTTGACTGGAAAGACTTGTGACTTACAAAGCAGTGACTTGGTCACACCTCTGCCCAAAATTCTGCAATAAAATTGAAGCCAACATGAAAGTGGCAAAAGCTACAGTTCCACAGTCATCCACTAGGGGCTGGCATCAGAAGTGGGCAAATCCTCATTGACTCCTGTGTCCAATGCATATTTCACAGCAATAATAAACATGTTTACAGCCTGGTTAAAAAAACCATTTTAGGTTTAATAGATCTAGTTTACATTCTTGACAACTGTGAGGGGTTCTGTTCTGTTCAAGTGTAATTTATTGTTTAAAATTCTGAATAATTCATGAGCATCAGAGGCATGTGACTTCAGAGCTAGCTCCGGGCAAAGGCCTCAGCATCACACTAATACATGTTCAGCCATTTTGACTCTCTAAACTTTAGTTTTGTCTGTGTGTTTGTGTTTGGATATTAATCATGGAATTATTTGGAGGCCAAGAAGTGGTTATTGACTGCATTAACAGACTATCCAAGCAATTTCTGCTTCTTTTTTCATCCGTAAGTAAATTTATATTTCTGTACTTTATTTGGCTGGTTGAATGGAGGGAAATTCTGTGTGTTTACAGTAACACCACTTGGTCTAAGATGGGTTCAAATATAACGTGTTGGTGTGGCTGCTGGGTAAAAAAAAAAAAAAAACTAGAGCTACATATCTGACCAAGGATAGCGGGGGCTATCGGGCTTCGTTGTTCCACCACGGGCAAAGATCCGCAAATCCGCCGTTGTCAACTTGGCTCAGTGGAGTGTCGACTCAGCGGCGGACTCGCGGATTGTTCACCGTGGTGGATCAGCAAATGCCCAGAAAAACTCTGTTAGCTTCGGGTTAGCATGTAGCTAATGTCTCGCTGATCTCCCACCATGAAGCACAAGCTGATGTAAAAGGCCACGGTGCCCGGCTATGATCACAGCGGTCTGAGGCTCTGCTTGTAAATTACCAGCCCCAGTCTATATTAGATCTCCACAGGTGACCAGCATGACTACAGCCTCACACGGAAGGCAGTCTGCCATGCGGGTGGGCTACCCCAGTCCCCGGTCGGGTTTCAACAATTATAAATTTTGGTGGTACTATTATAGTCTAAGAAATAATCACGGTTTCACAATTATTTTTTCAAGAATTGATTCAACATCTGTATTAACATATATAAATCACACACATTCTATAAATTATTGATAAAAGGCATGATTACATTGTATAAAGGTTGTGAACCCCTGAAATATCTATTGTTCCTTTTCAGAGATTTTGCTTAGAAAACTTCACTCTACTATTGATTTGCAAAGTTGATGTTTTACCTCCACAAATAACACAAGCCTGGATGAGTTGTGCTGTGTGGTGGAGTTGCTAATGCTAACAGTTTCTACTAATCGAAACGTTCTCTGCTCTTTCCGGGACACTAAACAAACAACAGCCTTCCCCGTCGTGAGTCAAGATGGGCGAGTCCATGAATGTTAAGTGACAGTGTGACGTAGATCTGTCAGGATTTTCTAACCCTAAAGTTTCACTGTCTAGTTTCTATCAGAAGTTAATACAGGAGATACGTGTAGGAGGCTATTTTCATGTTCTGCCTGAATGAAAAGCTCAGTGACTGATAATAATCAGAAATAATCATTAAAAATGGTTTTTCAGTGTTCCCACATTTAATTAGCCTAATAGCCTTTTTGAGTTTCTGTAAAAAACAAAACATTTTTAGTGCTGACAACTGGTCAGGATTAACACTGAAGGACGGAGACACGTTAATGAATTCTTCATCAGAATGGTGTCGGGCCAAGCTGAAGAAATTAAAACCCAATATAGAAAAGTTAAGGACACAAACAGCTGGAGTGAAAATGGGAGAAATACACAGAGGTGGTATTTATAGTCACTGACCGGCAAACCGAGGCAGCGCGGCAGGTCTGGACTCAGAGACTGCACCCAGGAGTCACTTGTGGAGCCTGTTGGTAAGCATTTCCTTTTTGTCTTTAACTCTGCAGCAAAAAATACTGAATAGTTGCACAACTTATTTATGAAATGGCGCACATGACGTTATGTTTAACACCGACTGCCAACATGAGAGCCTAAACTGCGATAGAAATGCTCCCCTGAAACTGCAAACCCATACCGGTCCACGCCGTCCGACGATAACCTTCCCGTCCTGTCCTGAACCCTGCAGTAGGTCCGAGGCATAAGTACCGTGGTGTACCTAATACAGTAGCTGGTGAGTGAATGTGTTGCTTTTAGGGCTGCAGCTATCGAATATTTTTGGAATCGAGTACTCTATCGAATCTTTTATCGATTAATCGAGTACTCTATCGAATCTTTTATCGATTAATCGAGTACTCTATCGAATCTTTTATCGATTAATCGAGTACTCTATCGAATCTTTTATCGATTAATCGAGTACTCTAATAAATTACCCTTTTGTGTTTGTAAGCCATTATATCAAATAGCACGTTATAAAATATGAAAGACCTCTTTAAATGAGCGAGCAATTGCCAGTTATTCTTCAAGTTTTATTCAAAACTAGTTTTCAAAACTTCAGCACTTCAACTTTACAGTAAACAAATGCCTGTGCAAAAAATAAGTATACAACCTGAGCCGATCTTCCCCTCGTTTGAGAATCTACTAGCCTGCAAGCCAGACAAAAACTAGGAGGATAACTGTTGACGTAGCACAGCGAGCGGCTGCGGCCCAAACAGAACCAGAACCGCTCAAGGCACATACGCAAACATGGCTCGCCAGCTATTTCTCTATTAACACACGTCTGTTTTAATTCCTACACTTTTTTTTCTCACACAATAACAAGGATTGTCGAGAACGCATGTTTGCCGTGGTTATGCCAAATTATACTGATCACAAAACATTTATTTACTTTCTTTTGTTTTCCTCCGCCACTCTCATAAATACCCGTGTATTCCTGCAGCAATGCCGAGGGACAACAGACGTCAATAACAACACAATAAAAAGTCTGATGTGTTGTGTAAAAACTGCTATTTTAGCACATTTTTAGGTCCGACGTGTTACTACCAGACGCACAGTGTGAGCTGAAACTGAGTGCTACAAACGAAAAAGTCGCACAGTGTCCGCAGAACATATCCGAGTCTGCTTGCAGAAGTGGCATTTACATGTGGATGTTTCCTGGTCAGGTGCTGCAGCTTGGAGGATGTGGTGTTGTGGTAGGCTAAATCCATTTTACAGTATTTACATTGGACTATGTTTTCTGCCTTACGACGTGAAAAATGGTCCCACACCTTTGACATTTTCTGTCTTTTTCGCACTCCACCGGGGTCCACGTTGTCCGCCATGGCTTAAGAGAAAGTTAAGTTACATTCGCTACTCGCGTGTGCATTCAGTGCAGTGTGTATGTACATGACACAAGAATTTCCCTCGGGATAAATAAAGCTGTTCTTATCTTATCACTTATTTCGGTCCGTGTGAAACATGACCCCGGGCGATTGCTAAGCCATGAATTAATTAAACATGAATTAAACGAAGCCTCGAGGCAGAGAATTTAACTCGAGGCTTTTTTGTACTCGAATTATTCGAGGTACTCGAGGAATCGTTTCAGACCTAGTTGCTATAGTGCTGGAAACAGTAAAAATGGTTTTAACTTGATGCATTTCCTCCCAGAGCAGGTATTTTAGCTCTACGGGTTAAGCCAACTTTGCAGTAGTCCAGAGAATCATTAAACTTTTTAACTTTCATAAAAGTTTCCACAAACAAAATGACTCTTTTCCTCCATCTCTATTCATCAAATTACTCCAAGCAGACTAGTTTTAGATCCATCATGTCTTTTTCATCGACGGGCTCTTGTGTCTTTCTTCTGTCGGATGGTAGCAAATATTTAAATCAATTCCCTCTCATCATGCATGTGCTAAAAGTGGAGAGACAATAATATCTCACCTCCTTCTCCTTCAGGCTCCACCTCCTGCACGACGTAGGCCTCGTCACCACACACCCACACAGAACAGCCCTGCACGCCGACTCCAGGAAGCTCCTCCACAACGAGTGTTTCTTTTCCCTCCATCTCCTCAAACACCTCCTCAGCTTGACACTCGTCCTCCACTTCTCCTTCCAGCTCCATGTCGGTCTCAAACTCCACAGCCTCCTGCTGGATGGGAGATGGAAGACAGTTTAGATTTCAAATCAAATTAAAAGGAAACTTTTTTTTTCAGTTTGGTAGAATTCCACGTCCAACACACCTGCTGGAGGTCTTCTTCTTCAGCGGAGACACATTCCACCACCGTCCCACCAGCGTCCACCAGCACCACTGAGGTCATGATTCATGCTCATCAAAGATCAGTAGCCAGTAGTTTACCAAAGCTCGTCTTTCTTGTGGTCTCCACTTGAGTGGGACAAAACGACCACTAAAAGTGGACAAATAAAACATTTACACTTGCAGCAATGTTAACGAGATACAGCTTAGTCAGTTTTGATTCAGAATGAAGAAGAAAGTTGTCTGGTTGTTGGACGTCCACTCAGATCCATCTTCTTAGTTCGACAGTCTGTTGCCCTAAAGATGCAGATTTGATGACACACACACACACACACACACGCACGCACACGCACATACACACACACACACACACCCTTTGGCCTGCAGGACGTGCCTTTCTGCTATTGCAGGAAGCATAGTCCTGACAGAGAGCCAAGTCCTTCCCTTGAACATGCAGTGTGTCTGGTGGAAAATCAAGGCTGGGTGGACCAGAGCCACGGCTACTGTTGCTAGGAAGCACACAGCCCTCAGTTCCTGCTTTGCTCTACGCTTCAGGGCCAAAACAAAGAAGAAACAGGAACTTGGAGGCTTTAATCTGCTTCCCACCAACATAATTTGGTTTGGAGTCAAAGATGCAGCCTCAGAATCAAAATCCTGAACCTAAAGATACTTAAAACTTCAAAACTCACACAGGTCAGATTTGTATGTTGCACAACTTTTATCAAACAGTGAAGCGTCCAATACTTGACTAACAAAGTTGCTGTTTAATAACTAGGAGGGTTACATTTTTATGTGTGTACATGTTTACTAGACACCAAAAATGAATATTTTCTAAGATAAAAAACTCATTTATTATGGCAATGAGCTGAGCAAAGATTCATGATTTCAAGATGGAAAACCTGAATTTATATAATAAATATAATTCCTAACTAATGTGAAACTAATGTTTCACTAATCATTTAACTGTCTGAATTAAAAAAAAGTCATTTTAGATGTAAAAAATGATTCTGCACATCTTAAACCCAGACACATGAGAAACAATAATACAGGTCCTTCTAAAAAAATTTGCATATTGTGATGAAGTTCATTATTGTCTGTAATGTACTGATAAACATTAGACTTTCATATATATTAGATTCATTACACACAACTGAAGTAGTTCAAGCCTTTTATTGTTTCTAATATTGATGATTTTGGCATACAGCTCATGAAAACCCAAAATTCCTATCTTAAAAAAACATTTCATTCGACCAATAAAAGAAAAGTGTTTTTAATACAAAAAAGTCAACATTCAAATAATTATGATCAGTTATGCTCTCAATACTTGGTCGGGAATCCTTTTGCAGAAATGACTGCTTCAATGCGGCGTGGCATGGAGGCAATCAGCCTGTGGCACTGCTGAGGTGTTACGGATGCCCAGGATGCTTTGATAACGGCCTTAAGTTCATCCAGAGTGTTGGGTCTTGTGCCTCTTAACTTTCTCTTCACAATATCCCACAAATTCTCTATGGGGTTCAGGTCAGGAGAGTTGGCAGGCCAATTGAGCACAGTAATACCATGGTCAGTAAATCATTTACCAGTGATTTTGGCACAGTGAGCAGGTGCCAGGTCGTGCTGAAAAATGAAATCTTCATCTTCATAAAGCTTTTCGGCAGATGGAAGCATGAGTGCTCCAAAATCTCCTGATAGCTAGCTGCACTGACCCTGCCCTTGATCAAACACAGTCGACCAACACCAGACCATCACTGACTGTGGGTACTTGTCACTGGACTTCAGGCATTTTGGCATTTCCCTCTGCCCAGCCTTCCCCCAGACTCTGGCACCTTGATTTCCTAATGACATGCAAAAATTTGCTTTCATCTGGAAAAAAGTACTTTGGACCACTGAGCAGCAGTCCAGTGCTGCTTCTCTGTAGTCCAGGTCAGGCGCTTCTGCCGCTGTTTCTGGTTCAAAAGTGGCTTGACCTGGGGAATGCAGCACCTGTAGCCCATTTCCTGCACATGCCTGCACACGGTGGCTCTGGATGTTTCTACTCCAGACTCAGTCCACAGCTTCCGCAGGTCCCCCAAGGTCTGGAATCGGTCCTTCTCCACAATCTTCCTTAGGTTCCGGTCACCTGTTCGCGTTGTGCAGCATTTTCTGCCACACTTTTCCTTCCCATAGACTTCCCACTGAGGTGCCTTGATACAGCAATCTGGGAACAGCCTATTCGTTCAGAAATTTCTTTCTGTGTCTTACCCTCTTGCTTGAGGGTGTCAATGACGGCCTTCTGGACAGCAGTCAGGTCGGCAGTCTTACCCATGATTGCGGTTTTGAGTAATGAACCAGGCTGGGAGTTTTTAAAAGCCCCAGGAATCTTTTCCAGGTGTTTAGAGTTAATTAATTGATTCAGGTGATTAGGTTAATAGCTCGTTTAGAGAACCTTTTTTTGATATGCTGATTTTTTGAGATGGGAATTTTGGATTTTCATAAGCTGTATGCCAAAATCATCAATATTAGAAACAATAAAAGGCTTGAACTATTCAGTTGTGTGTAATGAATCTAAAATAAATGAAAGTCTAATGTTTATCAGTACATTACAGACAATAATGAACTTCATCACAATATGCTAATTTTTTGGGAAGGACCTGTATGTATTAAAAAAACACCCCACTCTTCCAAACAAGAAATCACGCCTATTTAAATATAAGTTTGTAATTTTTTGAGGTGTAGTTGGAGACAACCTGAGAAGCTGCAAGTTTTGGATCTGAAATGCAAAATAACGTATCTTTTTTTCATTTACAGTTACTAATAGATGTTTAATGTTTAACATTATTTAAATGACAGAGAAAATCAGGCTGCAGCTGCTTCACAGAAAAACACAAGTTCTACGGCTCTTGTTAAAATTCATCCAGTGGTTCATAAGACTGGGTTGACTCCAGTAGTTACTGATGGCGACTCTCAACTACAACCACCTCTGATTTCAGCTCAATATTTGTAAAATTGACTGAATTATTGATATATGTTCATGATGATCTTTGTTGTTTTGCTTCGTTGCAACTCTGGTGCCAAGTCTGCCCAATGTCTCTCTACATACAGGTTAGCCCAGCCTAACCTTAGCTGAGCCAATTTGCTGAGGCTACAATAGTGTTGCTGACCAATGACTATACAACGGACAAACCCTCTGCGCTGTCATCCATAGGTTTGTGAAGAGCTGAATTGAAGCCCAATGGGCAGTTACTACCACAGCCATCTTGGCCGTGTCACGAGTTTCGTCACTCCCGGAAAACACAAAAATAGAGCTAAGAGCAGGGCTGTGAGCAGATGTGACTATGAGATAACCGAGCTAACCAAAGTTAACGAAGGTTGGCGGGCGCTTTTAGCCAGAAAACCGCGGTTGAGTGACTCTGCTACCCTCTGCCTTCTAGGCAGTAACGCTTTTAATGGGATGTTGAGTTTCTCCCTGAACTTGCTTCTTTATAGATCCAGCTCCTAGTGAATGAGGAAGGAACTGCAACTTTTGCCACTTCCATGTTGGCTTCACTTTTAGCAAGCAGAGATTTTCCTTTGAGCAAGACCAACATGCAGATAAATCTTTTGCTGCCGCTATAGTTTGCCAAGAATTTTAGGCTGATTTTTTTTGTAATTAAAAGGGAAACTTGTTTTTGTTCTAGCTAGGTCACAAAACACAACTAAAATCTTTACATGGGTTGACTTGTTACTTTAATTAGTTGTAAATGTCTAATGGAGACCTCCTGGGAATTTCATGAAATTATGACAACACGGGCAAAAACATTCAAGTCTTTTAGTGGATGGGGATAAACATTAAATTAAAAAAAATGTATGTACAGCTTTTCTCAATTCTTTTTCACATTTCTATTGTTGAGGACCTAATTACTCAGTTTCCCAGTCATCTGCTCTACTTTTGCCTTCATAACCCAACTGACCCGAATAGGACTGGATCACGCTTAGTTGTTTTTATTTTCAGCATCCATAAAAGTCCCAGTTTGTTCAGTTAAAAATGACCCTCATGAATATTCTAACAAAGCTCCTAGAAAAACACGTTTCTAATTAAAAACACATCCTGGAGCGGCAGCGTGAGACGACATAACCCTCACCCTAGACACACTCGGTTACTCTGGCTGTTGGATAATGAATGAGTCATGATGTGCTGCAGCTTCCTCTGCTATCAGCTCAATTATTCAACATCACAGTTATCCTTGGTGCTGTACATTTAAAATACTTCTTTGTAAATGGTCTTGAGAAAAACTGAAGTTAAAATCCCAGATTTTGCTTCCCAATTTGAATTCCAATACTTCTGAGCATTTCATGTTAGTAAGCCTCACTGTAACGTAACTTGATGTGTGACCGAAAGGCGTTATGAAGGAAGCTCAAGCGGGAGATTGTGAAACGTGGAGTTTTTCTAACCAATTCATCTCTGTCCACCGGAAAGTCAATAAGAAAAACAGTAAAGGGGGTGTGCCAGCGGTCAGAGTCCTGCATGCATTTGATGTTGAATGGAAAATTACAGTTTCTTCACAAGGAATGGCATGTCAAAAGTGTAAAAAGCACAAAAAGTTCCATAATAGGTGATGTAAGCTCACGCAGACACCCACACAAAAACAAGAGCTCCTATAAAATCTGTTAGTAGCCAAGTTTGATGGCAGTTTGCTGTCGGGCTAGAATAACAGGACCTGCAGGAGGGCCAAGGACATGTGGTTGTTTAACTTCTTCTCAAGTCAAACATAAAGGACTCAGACACCTCAAACAGAAGATAATCAAAGAGCTGAAGGAGTGTGACCTTTTCCCTTCTTACAGTTAGCTGCTTGCCATGCTGTTATTCCTGGGATTGAAAATATTTGCACCTCCCTGGATAACAGCTACAGAAATGTGTCAAGCTGCTCTCTTATTATAATCAGAGTTAAGAAAGTCGGTGAGCTTGGTTCTGAATCAGCAGCAGTCCAAGACTTCCAGGTAATAAAGCAGAGTCATCATAAAAAAGGAAAACTAATCACAGCAAAGTCCAAAGGAACACGTTGAATTTAAAAAGAGAATAAGTCCGAACTTGCCTTGCTGCCGATTGCTCCAAAACAAAGTGCCACATCTTCATTTGTTGTTGGTTTGATGTTCAAAAACAAACAAGGCTGTAAAAATTACTAAATTACCGAAACCTTTAGTCTTTTTTTCTATTTGACACCCATCGATCCATCCGCCTGGTCGGCCATCTCCCCTCTCTGCCTGCATGCTCCCTCGCTGGAAAGGAACCACTCAGATCGACTCAGCAATTCTCAGGGCCTGCCTCGAGCTGGTATCACATGACAAGGGTGGAACACACACACACACACACACACACACACACACACACACACACACACACACACACACACACACACACACACACGATCCTTCAACAACTGAGCTTTTGTTCCAAATAACTAGAGCTGCTAGTCTCGATACAACGCCCAGCCTTGTGTCCTGCCTTGCCCTCAAAAGACACACGCACACACACACGCGCGCGCACACACACACACACACACACACACACACACACACACACACACACACACTCAAGTATGACCTCAGGATTTACTTAACACCCTGCCCAAATTCAAACACAAACAAGCAAAGTCCATTCAGGCTCTAAAGAAACGTAAAGCGGCCGTGAGGTTCCCAAACACACATTAGAATTCCAGATTTGTCTTTAACTCTTTGTAAAATCACTCAAAACTGTGCAGCACATCAGACCATGTAAAAATCTTAAAAGACACCAACTAGATAACATCTTAAGAAGTTAATAGTCTTGCTAGCTAAAGCTAACCGAACACAGTTAAAAGAATTTTGTTTGTTGTTCTAACTCCTGTGTTTGAATAACTTCCCTGCACTTAATTACTAATTCCCGGCATACTACTGAAACTATCAAACTAAAAGTAAAATGTACAAAAAATGTTCTAAACAACAGCATTTGGTTTAGAACAGCTATTAACTCTATTCAAGCTCCAGCATCTTAAATCTCACATTTCTACTTACTGATTAAATACATTAAGGGTAGACTGATATAACAGTCAGCTTATATCAAGCTGATGTTTACCATTTTTATATAATCAGCATTGGCCAATATTTGTCCTTAGTAAAGCTAACTTAAAATGAGGTGCATTTTGAGGCAGCTCGGTCTCTGTAACGGTGTAGGTACTGGATCTGCTCGGGCTGCCAGGTCGGCTCGGGGTGGACTTCCGGCAAGATGGCTTGTTGAACAGCAGCGCAAAATGAAGGCTGCAAAAGTTT
This sequence comes from Nothobranchius furzeri, assembly GCF_043380555.1. Classification (NCBI taxonomy): domain Eukaryota; kingdom Metazoa; phylum Chordata; class Actinopteri; order Cyprinodontiformes; family Nothobranchiidae; genus Nothobranchius; species Nothobranchius furzeri. Next base: position 6,492,691 of record NC_091744.1, on the reverse strand, counting down.
GTCCCAAATTTTCTTTTAAAAGTCACAGAATTTCAAAATGAGCCAAAATAATGTTCTGAAGCCGGCTAAACTGCTTTTACCTGGTGGAAAGAAGGATGCGAGCAAATCTCCAGGTGATATCACTCTAATGTTGACTGAAGAGGAACCACCGCTGGCGGAGCAGGCCTGTGACCACGACTATGCTATGGTGGATAGCATGGCTATGCTAACCAAGCACAAAGAAACTGGATCTGCCCCATTTACGCCAACAAAGCCTCCCGCCGGCAATAAAAGCAAAGGAGAAATGGAGATCTCTAACCAGACCATCCTAGAAGCTATTCAAGGTATGGGTAAAAATGTTGATGAATTAAAAGGAACAGGCCAAACAAACGACTAGCATGTTAGCGTCGCTGTCAAAAGAGGTGCAGTTTAACGCTGACAAATTGAAAGACTGTAAGAAGAAGATTCTGTTTCTCTAATTCCAGAATTAAGTTATGAAAAATGAAAATGAAGAACTCAAACAAAGAGTCAGAGAACAAGAGAGATACAAGATGCGGTCTGCCTGAAGCTGAAAGGCATGGAGGAAAAAGCTGATGAAAGCATTCGTGCCGACACCATTCAGCTCTTCAAAAAGATTGCTCCAAACCTAGAGCTACGCCAGCTGGAAGACACTGTGGACGTCGTTCATAGTCAGAAAAAAGGAGAACAACGGCAACAGGCCACTAGTTGTGCTGTTTGTACGGAGAGGCATCAAGGAGGAGATCTGGCGAAAAAGTGCAAAGATAGAGGGGTTCGCTTCGCAGAGATGATGCCACTGGAGGATAGAGAGGCATGGAAGAAGCTATGGCCGCAGATTGAACAAGCTTGCCACGAAGGAAAGCGCGCCTACTACCGTGCACCACATGAATTCGTAGAAGATCGGAAAATTGGCTGACTCCAAAAGGCTCTACTTTAAAAATGCACATTTCAAGTGAATTAAGGTACCAGGGAATTCTGTTGCTTGCTGGTTAATTAAGAAGAAAAGTTAGTTTTATCTTCTAAGCACTCAAGTTGTATTGTTAGTTTTGTTTTATTGTTTATTGTTCTGAATGTTCAGTTGCACAATTTATTTGGCATCTTTAAATGTGAGGGAACTTAAGGATTCGGTAAAGAGTAAATCCTTGTTTTTGTTTTGAAAAGGGCAGAAAGCAAATTGTTTTTTCTACAGGAGACTCATTCTTCCGATGCAGATGTAAACTTCTGGTCTAATATGTGGGGTGATCGAATTTTATTTAGCCATGGAAGCAACAAATCTGCTTGTGTAGCTATATGTTTTCATAGATTTCCAGGTGAGGTAATTACACATAAATCTGATAAGGAGGGCCACTGGATAATTGCAGTTCTAAAGATTGAAAGTCATTTTTTGATTTTAGTGAATATATATGGCCACAAATTTGTTGTGCAAAACAGGCAAATGTTTAATATTATTACTTTAGAAATACATGAGCTTAGAGCTCTCCATCCCACTGATTATATTATATTTGGAGGCGATTGGAATATGGTGCCTGATGAATGGGCAGATAGATGGCCTTCTCAATTTGACAATCATCTTTTTAATTCTAGTATTGAAGATTTTATCAGAGATAATAACCTGATTGATATCTGGATAACTCAGAACCCAGGGGAAAAACAATATACCTGGCACAAACCAAATAATTCTGCTAAATCTATGATTGATTACTGGCTTATTGCTGACTCGCTAGATACTTTTTCATCAGATGTATCAATTTCCAAGGCTCCTTTAACTGATCACTGTATAATTCAGCTAACTTTTGACCTACTAAAACATAATGAATACTGCTGCAAAATAAGAGAAATAATATCTAGCATTGAAAAGGATACTGGCATAAATAGTTTTTGTAATAAATGGGAATTCACCAAATTCAAAATAAGAGAATTTTCTATTCAAACCAGCAAAAATCTAAATAAGAAAAATAGGGAAGAAGAGGGTAACTTGTTTAAGGAAATCAATGAGTACTACGGCAAACCTGCTTTATCCAATCAAGAAAAAGAAAAAATATTGCTTTTACAGTCCAAAATTGATTATATCTATTTAAAGAGAGCACAGAGCACAGAAGGTCAAGAGCAAAATGGATGGAGAATGGAGAAAACATTTCTGCATATTTCAGTAGATTGGAGAAAAAAAGACAAGAAGGCAAAGCTATAACAAGTCTGCTAACTAATGGTAAAGAATGCAGGGATAGTAAAGTGACTGAGAAAGAAATTCACTCGTTCTATAACAATTTATATTCCTCTGCATACTCTCAAACTGATTCAACAAACTATTTAAGCCAAATTACCAACTTTAAACCTTGTATTAATGAATCTTTCAAAACAACGTGTGATGCAGAATTAATAATAGAAGAGTTAGATGCGGTCCTTGTGAAACTTCCTCTGAATAATTCCCCTGGCTCGGATGGGCTCACTGCAAATTTTTATCGCTTCTTTTGGAAAGACATCAGAATCTTATTGTTTAAAGCTACTCAAGAATGCATCTGTAAACAGGAATTAATGCCTAGTATGAAACAAGGTGTAATAACGCTAATTCCCAAACACAATAAAGATAAAAGACTTCTAAACAATTTAAAGGGGCATTATGGAAGTTTGACAGCCAAAACGTATAGAAATAATAAATGTCTTCTTCATACATTCTCCTGCAATGCCCTGGTCCTGTAGAATGAGCCCTGGCATTTTTACTGTGATTGCCTGTTTTTCTGTAAAATCACAGAAAAAGAGTTTTGCTCGGGTCGAACAGGCTGCTTCATGCGCGTTCACGCTCAGGCATAGCCCGTAGCATTTGCTATCCGTAGCTTTAGCAGCAGAGAGAGAGGCATTGCCACTTTGTCGCTGTTCCTAATGCCTAGTGTCAAAGCTAGCTACATTTCTGAGGACCCTTAGCTACTTTCTGTAGAACTTTCTTCTAGATATTTCCTGCAAATTAGCAACAAAATAGCCATTTTCGCTCCGAACCGTTCTTTGAACGTTGTTTCAGCTGTCATCAAGGATATAAATGTTACAGATACTAAGGATGTCACTGGTGCTATAGATCACCTAGTGAGACGTTGGACTCTCGTGCAGAAGACCTGGGTTCGATTCCGGATGTGAACGTAGTTTATTTAGTTTCTTTTTTACATTAATGGTATATTTTTTTTACAGTAAGATGCACACATTTTTATTTGAGACTCGCCAAACAGCATTGAATTCACAGATAAAAAGATGTGGGTTCAACTTTCATTTTGGAACAATTTTTCGAGCAAGGGAAGGGAATGATCTGAGCATGCAGGAGGACTGACCCATCATAAACCTTTGTTGGATGAAGAGAAAGGTACAGAACCAAATAATTTAATTAATTAGCTGCACGTTCTCCTGTCTTCTGTCCCCCCCCCCCCCCCCCCCACACACACACACACAAGGGACTGTCTCAGCTGTTGTTATTTTCATTAAGGAGTGTGCATGTACAGCATGCGCGCCTCGTGCACGAGCCTACTATTGAAGCTGCCATTATGCTTTTGGCCTGAGGGGGCAATCGCGACCATAAAAATTCAAAACTCCGTAAAGTCCCTTTAAGACCAATTACCCTTCTCAATAATGCTGACTATAAATTACTTTCAGGTTGTATAGCAACTAGACTCAAACATGGTATATATCAACTTATTGATGTAACTCAATCTGGTTTTTAAGGGGTAGATCTATTCACAACAACATTCGTCTGGTTTGGGATCTGATTCAGGGATTCCCAAAGTGTGGTGCGTGCACCCCTGGGGGTGCGCGAGCTGCCGTTAGGGGGTGCGCGAGGTGAAAAGTGTAATGGCTGCGGAGCTCAGAGAAGTCTGTCATGTGTCACCATTAGCGTAGAAACTCATTTGTGGGTGGACCAAAGAAAAAGTAAGTGGGCACAATAAATGTAATTGAAAACAAATATATTTTTGCGCGCGAGCGCGTGTCCTCCACATGTGCCCTAGCTTCATAATAACAATGCGCCGAGCTTCAGCACTCTGGCCTGCGCACGCCGATATGTTCCGTATTTGATCATTTTTAACGGTGTTGGAGAAATCTGGAGGTGGCGAGTCATTCTGGCAGATTGTAATTAACACCTGTCTCATGCAGGTGTTCTGACATTGTAAACCTCACACACAGAACATTGTGGATGTAACTAAATAACAAGAAATGATTCCCATTCAGGCTATATTGACAGCGCGCTGAAGATCTGAAGTTCAGAGTGCGTCTGTCAGAGGTCAGACGCGTTCCGGCTGAACCACGGCTCACGGATGCACAAGTGAGCACATCTGGGCTGGGCAGAAGTCATTTTACAACATTGGTTTAAATAGCGCGAGACGCGGTGACTTGAGCGGCTGTGCCGCGCGCACACACACAGATTCAATAAGCGCACACGCTGCTTTAACTCCGGCGCGCTGTCAGACTGAAGGCAGAAATGAACGCTGCCTCCACCGTGATAAAAACTTTTAAGAGGCTATTTTTCATTCAAGGTCAAATTAAGATATTAGCTTCTGGGATGAGTAGGGTCCGCTCCAGCCAGTGACTCCTCATGAACCTGACCACATTTCACGTTACTGCAGCATTTGTTGTTCCAGTCCGCATGACAGCGGATCGCAGATTCAGCCACACCATAAAACAGCAATAAGTCGGTCTGAGGTCAAAGTGAACATCATGGCTATATCTTGTCCCCTATAGACATTTGATTATGCACAAGTAGGTGATCAGCTCAGGTTTACGCAGAACAGAAGGAAGGAGAGCGCTCTGGCCGCACAGGTTAAACGTTCCTACTTTAAGAAAACCGTTAAATTGCATTGTTTATGTGCTACCTGGGCACTCTAAATATTTATTTAAAATGAAATCAAAGGAAATTGTAATGGTATCGAATGTTTATTAATTACTATTTAAAAAATGAAAGTGATGGGGAATTTTTTTAACCCTGTCTGTGTTGCTTGACATCTTATATATATATATATATATATATATATATATATATATATATATATATATATATATATATATATATATATAGCCATGCCCCGATGTGGGGGCTGGGGGGGGGGGGTGCGTTGACATGGTCGGGACATAGAAGGGGGTGCGCGGCTAAATAAGTTTGGGAACCACTGTGATAGATTATTCGCATATATTGCTTGAAGAAGGATTCATTCTCTTCCTTGACTTCTTTAAGGCATTTGATTCAGTAGAGCATCCCTTCATATTGAGCACTTAAAATAATTTTGGTTTTGGTCAGAAATTTATTAAGTTAGTTAATATGCTATATAAGGATAAAAACAGTTGTGTGTCTTTGGGACATGGTACCTGCCCTAGATTCCCTGTTTGCAGAGGCATTAGACAAAGTTGCAATAGCTCCCCTCTTCTATTTATTTTAGTAGCTGAATTATTAGCAATTAGGATTAAAAACAGTGATATTGAAGGTTTAAATATTATGCATAAAAAACTAGTAATAAGTCAGTTTGCCGACGACATGCGTTTATTCTTGCGGAATGAAAGACAAATTCCAAAACTGGTACATTATTAGGAAACATTCGCCAATGCATCTGGTCTTAAAATAAATTTGAACAAGTGCGAATTATTTGCTCTCCATGATCAAACACCTCCCTCTGTAAGTAATATTGCGGTAAAAAGTCAGGTGAAATATTTGGGCTTGGTGATAACAAAGAATAAAGAAATAGAAATAAGAGAAAAAGAAAATGTTTGCAAGAATGCGGAAAAATGTAAAAATATATTGAATTCCTGGCTTCAGAGAGACGTTACCACCTTTGGGAGGGTGCTACTTTCTAAAATGGAAAGTTTATCAAGATCTATTTATCCTGCCTTTTCTCTTGAAATCTCTGATAAAATGGTCAATCTTATTAATAGTTTAAATTTCAAATTTATATGGAAAAACAAATGCCAATATATTAGAAGAGCTGATATGGTTAAGAGTGTTGAAGAAGGTGGATTAAATGCCATTGACTGCTATGAATGGTGCTTTAAAACTTAAATGGCTAAGCTCCATCTTTCAGTTCTTTTTAAAACACAGAAAAGGTTTATTTACCTGCAACGTTTCATTTGTGACTGCAAACATCATCAGGCTGACGTGCAAACGAAGGTCAGCAAACGTTTGCTGCCGCAAACAAAACATTGCAGGTAAATAAACCTTTTCTGTGTTTTAAAAAGAACTGAAAGATGGAATTTGAAACTCAACACAGCAAGAACACACCAAAGATGGCTAAGCTCTTTTATACTTCATAAAGACTCTTTTTGGTTTATAATTCCAAATGCAATTTTTCAAAAACTGGGCGGTATTGAAATACTATTACGCTGTGATTATATTTCCAAATTGCCCGTGAAACTTTCAAACTATCACCAGCAAGTTCTTCGTTATTGGAAGCTAATCTATCACCACAACTTTACTCCCCAAAATTCTCCTCTGTGGAATAATAGATATGTTTTGTCCCATAAAAAGGCCTTATTCTTAGAATCTTGGTTTAATGAAAGAATTTGGTCGGTTTCACAACTTTTAGATGAGGAAGGGAACTTTTTAATTCACGAAAAGCTCTGTCGTAAGTTTAACTTACAATGTTCAAAAAAACAATATGATGCAGTTTTAAAAACCATCCCTCCTCCCTTCCAAGCCCTGACACGACAATCGGTGCTGCCTTCTAGTGTATTCCAAATAAGACCTCTTAGTGTAGAAGGTATCAGTTTGGGGATCAAGCCTTTCTCTAACAAATTTCTGAGAACTCTTAACAAATATTTTATATCCTTGTCAATTAAAGAGGAAATATGTATTAAAGGAATTTTCAGTTATAGAGGCTAGATTAATAAGAAAACTGAACTTATCTTATCCTATTCCACACAAAGCCAAATAAGTCACATTTAAGGTTCTAAATGACATTTACCCATCCAATGATTTTTTGTTTAAACGCTTGAATTGGGACAATAACTCATGCATATTTTGTGAGAGAGACATTGAAATGGTTGAACACATTTTTTTTATTGTGATTTTGCCATTGATTTCTGGTTGTCCTTTCGCAGCTGGATGTTAACCAAACAAATTCTTTTACAGCATTTGAAATGGACTTGTATTAAAGTTAGTGTACAGCTGAAGGATAAAAACCTGGACTTTTTGGTCAACAACCTGATCACTCTCGGCAAACACTATATCCACAGGTGCAAATTTCTCAAAAAAAAACCCATCAACGGTTGGAAAAATGACTTGAACTGTTATAAAAAAACTCTATTTTTGATTAACAATAACAATACCCTGAAATTACATTCTCCATTTGAACTTCATGGAATCCTTGATTAAGTCCCTCACTTTACTTAATGTTTTCTTTATTTTCATTTTGTTATGTTTTAATTTTTAGTTATTTTTTGTTTTCACTGCCTTTCTACTCCTTGAAGATGAATCTGTAATTTATGCCGTAAATGTTTGTATTGTTTACTTTGACTAATAATAATAATAATAATTTAAAAAAGGTCTGCTCGGGGTCCTGCTTCTGCTGATGATGTCACACTACAGCAAATCCACTCGGCCAAAATATATTGCATCTCGTTTTCAGTCTTTCACACACAGGTTTTGAGAAAGAGTTTAGCATACCGCCTAAATGTTTTCTTTATAAAGTAATTTGTTACTAAAACACCATATTGCCTTCTGTTTTGTGAAGAATGTGAAACTACATAAAACCATCATCAGTCTGTGCCATAACACACCACAGTTCTTATTTGTGAACATTTTGAAATGTATTTACATAATTAGCAGCCTGCTAGTGAAGGTTCTCAGTCATCCAAAAGGATTACCATGATAATAAGGTAATCAACATCCATTTCCGTTTGTAGAAATGAGGACTTCTTCTGTATATTTCATTAGTTCTAATGTAAATAAATCCATGCCATAATGTACATTCATCCCTTCTTGAATGACATAAAATGTAAACTAGTCCATGGAGCTAATGCTAAGATAAGCTAATAACATGCTTGTGACTCCCAATAAAAATGTTAACAGTTTAGTGGGTTTATTTATAATATAGATTATGTCAACTGTTACTGCTATTTCTAAAATATATATTTATATATGGTCTTTATAAAATGCCTTTTGTTAAGAGTAAATAGCTAAATTTTTGGTTGGAAACAACATCCTTACCTCAGAAAACTCCATTGCTAATGCTAGCTCACCTCTGGGTCAAAGTAGCGAATGCTCTCTCGGTTGACGCGGCTTTCCTTGTGCACGCACGTTAGGAGCATCGACAAGGAGGCATGGCTCTTTCAGGAAGGGCGGGGGAGTGAGCAACAGCCTTTCGATTTAAAATCTTCTCCTCGCTCTGATGACGTTAACTTACCGACCCTGCCTTTAATTCATTCAAAATGTTGCTATTTATTCAATAAAAAGTAGTTCTTTAATTTTATTTTGCCCCATTTAATTAAAATCAAAGCTGCGGAAGGTCTCTGTTTATCAATTGTATTTTTGCTTTTATTTTAAAGTTTCTTTGGCAAAACAAACATTTTCCTTGAAATTTGTTTCTGACTACAGGACTACAACCACAAGGACTACCATTGCAAATTGTCCGGACCAGGGCTAGACAATAATTCAATAAGGATATATATCAATCGTCTAACATGTGGGTCAATAGAAAAAAAAAATGGATCAAGAAAAACTTCAATAAAAAGTTTCCTTTCTCCATCATTGCCTATGATAGTAGCTTCATACTAGTCACTGCATACACCCAACCAATCAAAAACACAGACCCAAGCATGCTCCGTCACCAAGCCCTCCCCTTTTAAACCTAAACAGACAGCAGTGTGACCTAAACAAGATGTTGCAGCAAGGAGGGGTGGAAGAAATTGTCCCGAAAAGTTACAGTAGTTCACCAGTATGGCAATATTTTCATTTTTACAAGTTTGACAAAAAACAAAGGATGGTTTGCAAAATTCGCAGAGAATCGATAAAAACAAGTCTGGTAACGCAGCCAACTTAATTTTATCATAAAGTAATGACATAGAATGGTCAGGGCTGCACTTAATATGTATTTTCTACATTTTTCATAGAATTTTCAATAATGATTGATATTGATCAATAAGATGTGGGTTTTTTTTTTCAATAATTTTTTTTGTACATCGTCCAGCCCTAGTCTGGACCAATCAAAATCTTCAGTTCCAACGTGCCAATGCAACTTTTACGAACATGGTACCTAGGGGTGGGCATTATAAACGATATAAGGTAGAAACCATATAAAATTGGGTAATGATAGAGTTTTTGGCTATATCGCAATACCGCGATAACACATGACGTCACTAAGATGTGCACCCTGCTGACATTGGGGCAATAGAATGGCAGTGACTGCAAGCATGGAGTGGGCAGAGGAGGAGGCCTATATGCCTCAAGTGGCATATATTTGCCACATGAGGATATTTAAAAGCATGTCATTTTGACATATATAAACAGAGGAAAAAATATATCGCAATATATATCGTTACCGCACGGTGCCACAGGAGTTAAGTGCTCGCCCCGTAATCGGAAGGTTGCAGGTTCGAGCCCCGCTCAGTCTCTCGCTGTCGTTGTGTCCTTGGGCAAGACACTTAACCCCCGTTGCCTGCTGGTGGTGGTCGGAGGGACCGGTGGCGCCAGTGCTCGGCAGCCTCGCCTCTGTCAGTGTGCCCCAGGGCAGCTGTGGCTACACTGTAGCCACCAGTGTGTGAATGTGTGTGTGAATGGGTGAATGACTGATTGTGTTGTAAAGCGCCTTGAGAGGTTCCAGGACTCTAGAAGGCGCTATATCAAATACAGGCCATTTACCATTTAGTATGGATTACTCTATCCTCAAACAAATATAACAATGTGAAACCTCTCAAAAACCTGTAATGATGTTTTAGATGTACCACAAATGTCTCAAAACATTAAAATATCAGTGGCTGGAAATGTTTAAGATCAGCATTCATGCCACTGCAACCTTCTGATTACGGGGCGAGCACTTAACTCCTGTGCCATTAATATTATTTTTGTTTATCGATCTACTTTCCTAGTCCATGACCTCACCATTGCTAAGGCCAAACTCAAGCAAATAATATTAAATCATCCAAGTGAATGTTTGTATCTCCATAATAATGTTGTTTTATAATTTTTTGATAAACCAGAATCAGCCTAAATCGGTATCTGCAGGTTAAAGCTGTAGAAGATTCAGATGTTTATGTTTATGTATTTAGCAGACGCTTTTGTCCAAAGCGACTTACAAGTGATAATCGGCATGTTGCCCTTGAGGCTAACAACAACAATAACAACAACTTGACATCAATCATGGAGAGGAGGGAACAAGGAGTGGACAGTAGAGAGGGGGACGGGTGCAGGGAAGGTGCTAGTTAAGAAGATGCTCTCTGAAGAGCAGGGTCTGCAGGAGTTTCTTGGAAATTGAAAAGGAAGCCCCTGTTCTGGTAGTGCTTGGTAGGTCAAAAGGAAGCCCCTGTTCTGGTAGTGCTTGGTAGGTCATTCCACATTAGTGGAATGATGCATGAGAAGAGTCTGGATTGTCCTGAGCGTGGTGTAGGCACTGCTAGCCGACGATCCTGTGATGACTGGAGCGGCCGGGCCGAGACGTAAGCCTTTACAAGAGGATTCAGGTAGATGGGAGCCGTACCATCTCAGACTTTGTATGCTAGTGTTAGCAATTTGAATTTGATGCGTGCTGCTAGCGGTAGCCAGTGAAGCTCAATGAACAGAGGGGTGACGTGTGCTCTTTTTGGCTGATTGAAGACCAGACGCGCCGCTGCGTTCTGGACCATTTGAAGAGGTCTCACAGTACAGGCTGGAAGACCAGTTAGAAGGGCATTGCAGTAGTCGAGGTGGGAGATGACAGTAGATTGCACCAGGAGCTGGGTGGCATGTTGTGTTAAGTATGGTCTGATCTTTCGTATGTTATACAGCGCAAAGCGGCATGAACAAGCAACAGAGGCAACATGATCTTTAAAGGTCAGGTGTTCATCTATCACAACACCCAGATTTCGAACTGCCTTTGAAGGAGCCAGAGATAGGAAGTAATTTTGGATTGAGATATTGTGCTGTATGGATGGTTTTGCTGGGATGACAAGTAGTTCAGTTTTAGAGAGGTTGAGTTGGAGATGGTGGGATTTCATCCATTTTGATATGTCAGAGAGACAGTTTGATATTCGTGCAGAGACAGTGTGGTCATCCGGTGGAAATGACAGATAGAGCTGGGTGTTGACTGCATAGCAGTGGTAGGAGAAGCCATGTGTTTGAATGATCTCACCCAGTGAGGTGGTGTATATGGCAAAGAGAAGAGGTCCTAGTACAGAGCCATGAGGGGACTTTTGTGGCAAGATGGTGCATGGTAGAGGATTGTCCAAGCCAAGATACACTGAATGATCGTCCTGTGAGGTACGATTCAAACCAGGCGTGTGCTTTCTCTGTGATTCCCATGCAACAGAGTGTGGACAAAAGGAAGCCATGGCTGACAGTGTCAAATGCAGCCGATAAGTCGAGTAGGATAAGCACTGAGGATTTGGCAGTCGCTCTAGCTTGGTCTAGATAATTGGTATTGGCCCCTAAAACCAGAATCGGTACATCTTTTGAAGGTAAACTCCACCTTTTAATTCACAAGTGTTTAGAAGTTGTAAAACATAAAGAAATTTTTTTTAATTAAGTGGTTCACTTTGATATTTCAACCTTTGACTTAATAAAGTCCCACTCACATTAAGGCTCTGATGTTTTGCTAGGCTAGCTTCCAGACAAAAACAAGCTGTCAGCAGAGAAATAACAACAAACAAGGCAGCTAAAGCTAGTCAAAGCTGGGTTACATAAATATTATTCGTTCCCAATTACATTTATAAAAGCATGATATACAGTACCGTGCCTCCTCTTCTTTATCCGCGGACCCGACTCGGTTAGCTGCTACAGGCTCCAGATACCCATTCTTTTTAACGGACGCCACGGCACGGTAACGTCTAGGGTTTATTTCATGCTGAAGAACCCTGGAACCTCAGAGGGGGTCCCGGTGTTCCGTCGGTTTGAGTTGCCAGTTGGTATGCGGTTCCCAGACTGCCCCGCACCCCCCAGAGAAAGTCGCGAATGGGTGGGTGGGTGCCGAGTTTTCCGACTGTTTGAGCTTTCGCGGTGGCCGTAGTTCCCGTGTGGCTCTAGTTTGTCAAGAGCACGCGCCTTTTTCTCTGCCAGGGGTAGTTGGGGAAACAAATATCGCCATTACACCTTTGATTAGTTATCCTCATTGACCAGCTCAAATGTCAGTGTTTCCCCTTTTTAATCAGCGTTAAACAGTCTTGTTTACGTCGTGACGTAATGACGCAGAATAAACAACAAGGGCAGGATGGGGGTCAGTGTAATCTCTGTGGATGTTTTTTGTTCTGTACTTGGCTCTATTTAAAATACAGGCTCCAGATACCCATTCTTTTTAACGGACGCCACGGCACGGTGGAATATTTTTAGACTCTTCTCCATGAGTGTTTAGGTCCAGATTCCTGGTACTTCCTACTCTTCTACAGTCCGCTCTACCAGATTTCATCTGGTCAGCTGAGCAGCTGGTCAGAAGATCTCTGTCCTCCTAGAGTCTTAAAATATTTAATACTTTTGCAACGTAAAGAGTTATTTTTTGCTTAATCAAAAACTTAAATGTAGCACTTAAAAAACTTAAATGTGAGATTTTCATTTAGTGATTTGGGATTGAAGATCTTCAAGATCACATTCTGAGGGCAGACTGAAACGTTTGATTATTTTTTTCTTAAGTGCATGGGCAAAAATTCTATCAAAGGTTTATTTAGCCTCACACAAGTTCATACAGGACAGACGCCATTTGACTGTGATGTTTGTGAACACAAATTTGGTTACCCATTGGGCATTGCTGCCCGATGCACCTCCGCTGATGCGTAGTTAGAATGTATCTACATTGCATCAAAAGTCCTAACATCTGTGATTTTTTAAAGAATGTTTAAAAAAATCTGTAAATGTGAGCAGAGACTTGTAGTAGATGAGTGTTTTAGAAAAGGGAAATGATTGCTGATTTTCACAAGTCACATAAAATAAAAAAATCTGTTTTAATCTCAGATATTTTAATAAAAATATCAGATGACATGTTCAAGTTTAAAACTAGTCACATAAAAAGCCGATATAGTTTGTGGTTGGCTTTTTTTATTTTTTTATTTTTGAGACCATTGTCCTGACAGATTTCACCAGTAGGTGGCGGTAAAGCACCACAGCGGTGTTTTCCAGACGCCAACAAAACGCCCCGAGAGGAAGAAAAGGGAGGAAAAAGAAGACTCGTAAAAAGTGAGTGGATTTGTAGGATTTTTGTTGTTCGTCCTTAATGATGATTGAGTTTAGCTCAGCTGTAGCAGGTCAGACTGTTAAAAGCGAACAGAGAAACAGCAGAAAGTCGAACAGATGTGGATGAAATCCTGGTGAGGGGAGACCTGCACGAGCAGATACCAAAGGAAAACGCTTCTTTCCCGGTAAAAATGTCATACAAAACATAACACTCATTAGCTCGTGTTTTTGGCATTTCTTATCTCTTGAGTTAATCTAATAGTTTCTTCCAGGTGGCTAAATGGTGCTAAAATTAGCTTCCAATTAAAGTTTTTGATAAAAAGGGGAGAGTTCAATACATTTTTAGCATAGAAAATCACTTTATTGTCCATCTGGGAAAAATATTGATGTCACAGCAGGAGGCAAAACAGAACAAAACAGTGCAGATAACAGGAAGCAAAGGGGAGTAAAAAAAAAACAGAATAAAGAGTAAAAAGGCTGCAGTCAACAAGAAAAGCAAAACAAAAACAAACATCACGATTATATTTGATTTGCTAGCTAAAGACTACTATACTTAAACTGTTTCAACTCTTAAGTGTTGAGCAGAAAGTGTTCTATTTGTTTTCTTCTGGGAGCCAATCAAGAGGATTTTTGTAATCATGTGTGTGTAATATTACAATTACTCGTCATGTCCATTTGGTTCAGTGTTCCCTGTAGATGTTCAGCAGATGTTGGTGATTAAAGAAGAAGATCATGAAGAATGGAGATCTGATGAGGACCAGCAGGACCATGAGCTTGTCATCATTAAGAAGGAAGAGGAGGAAATCTGGACCAGTGAGAAAAATGAACACATCGACGAGGAGGAGACCGATGCCACCAGGTTTTCATTCGCTTCAGTTCTTTTAAAGCAGGAGGAGGATGGAGAGAAACCTCCCCTCTCCCACATTTATCGGCACAAAGTGGAGGACAGAGATCTTCTGACCAGCTGCTCAGCTGACCAGATGAAAGTAGAATCTGGTAGAGCAGATTGTAGAAGAGTAGGAAGTACCAGGAATCTGGACCTAAACACTCATGGAGAAGAGTCTAATTCGAGTGAGAATGATGAAGATGAGGTGAACAATCATGACTCTCAGCTGAAACCTTTGGCAGACTCTGAGTCACAAACTGAAGACAGTGACGGTGATTTAAAAGAGGGCAGGACCACTGGGCCAGCTGTAAACACCACTAACTGTCGCTGCTCTGAGTGTGGGAAGCTGTTTGTTAGCAACCGGTCTCTTCAGAGACACGTGACAAGTCATTCAAGGTCTCCAAGTGTCAATAATAATAAGAGTTTTACAGTAGAAGTTAAAGTAGAGTCTATCAAGAAGGTCAGGAAAAGACGGAAATCATTTCATTGTGATGATTGTGGTAAAATTTTTACCAGAAAAACAAATCTAAACGCACACAAGACAATTCACACAGGAGAGAAACCTTTTGACTGTCACATGTGCAGACAAAGTTTCAATCGTAAAGGAAACTTAAACACACATGAGGACCCACACTGGACAGAAACCCTTTGGTTGTGATGTTTGTGGACAACGCTTTAGTCAAAAGATAACTTTAGACAAACACATGATGATTCACACGGGACAGAAGCCATTTGCTTGTGACTTCTGTGGACTAAGTTTCAGCCAAAAGGCAACTTTAAGTAGACACATAAAAGTCCACACGGGAGATAAACAATTTGTTTGTGACGTTTGTGAACAAAGGTTTAGCAGAAAGGCACATTTAACCACACACGTGAGAACCCACTCCTAAAACAGCAGTTTGTTAAACCTTTATATAATTACTCCCTTAAATATGCACAACAGCTCTCTATGAAAGGGAAATGTTTCAGGTATTAAAGCTGCAGCAGCAAATAGGGATGTCCCGTTCTGATATCTATATCAGAAGTAATTCGATATCAGCCCAAATATAGTGTATCGGATTATATTGGACGGCATCAAAAATATCAGATAAAAGCAGTTGTTTAAAGAGCAAGTCACCCCCAAATCAACTTTTTTTTGCTGATAAACTAAATAAACGAGTGTCTAATCATGCTGCAGACACGCGTAGTCAATAATTTGGCATTTCAGTGCATCTTAGTTAAAATTTAAATATTCTGCCTAAAACTGGCAGTGTTGTGCCGTTGTCAGGTAAAAACTCTGCACTGTATTCTAATTTAAATCTGCCACCGCTATTGGCTAAGAGGTATGCTATGATGTAAACTGGTACATTATGATGTCACAATGCCGACTACGAGAAGACCGAGCCCCGGCGCGACGGGGGCCGTTACCGGCCTCACACCGTCCATGGGATGAGCCTCGATCAGGAGGACTCAGGCCCCCGAGCGACACCGGGCAGGCGGTCTTCTTTACGCCACATTTCCCACGCCCGCCAGTCGGACGGGGATTCGGCGCTGGGCTCTTCCCTCTTCGCTCGCTGCTACTGAGGGAATCCTTGTTAGTTTCTTTTCCTCCGCTTAGTAATATGCTTAAATTCAGCGGGTTGTCTCGTCTGATCTGAGGTCGTAGTCGGATGCTGCTGCCCCCCCAACGTCCCCCCCCCCCCCCCGTCTTCCCACCGGTGGTGGGCGTCGGGGTGGGGCCGATGGGATGGCAAGGGTGCGGCTCCGCGCCCCCCCCCCCACACTCCGAGAAGAGAGGGGGGGTGGCGGAGGCTCGCCGGCTCAGTTCAGGGCGGGTACCCCGCCGCGGCGGACGTCCGAGCTCGGGTCCGACGCCGGCACGTCGTCCGGGCCGAGCCTCCCTACCGCCGTCCCCCGCTGGAGGCGTCCGCCTCCGCCGTGTGAGCCCCTGGGCGCGCGGCACGGACGCGGGCAGCTCGGATGAGACCTCTCGAGAGAGTGTCCGCACCGGCAGCCGCGCCCGCAACCGTGCGGGGCTCGGCGGAGACGGCCGCCCCCTCCACGCCCCCGGTCCACCGGCGCCCGCGGAGGAGCGTCGGAGGTGGGGAAACGGAGGAGGGACGACGGCTGTGTCGGGAGAACCGGAGGACGGCGGCAGCGCCGGGCCCGAGGTGGGTCCGTCGCGACGGGCATCCAGCAGTCTGCACTTAGGGGGACGAAGGCCCGGGCCGGCGTGAGTCGACCGAGGCCTGCGACAGCCCCAACCGCGGGAGAGGAGGCCTCTCCCGATTGATGAAGTGTGTGTGTGTATTTGTTAGCAGCTCCGCCCTCTCGGTCTGCCAGGCAACAGCATTTGTTGCATTTTTCAAACAGGAAGTGGGAGTCGAGTTGGACTCTGGCAGGGGGTGACTTGCTCTTTAAGGTTCACATTTTTGCAACCAATGGTTAAGAAAAAATTGTCATTTTCTTCATAATTACTGTTATTGGCTCTTGTTCTCCGATCGAGTAAAATCACTTGATCAAGTCTTTTATACATTCCACACTATGAATTTAAATAGATAAAAGTATGTATGGTTTGTGCTGATATCGTATCAGATTGATATCGGTATCAGTCAATACTGAAGTCTGCAATCTTGGTATTGTATCAGAAGTGAAAAAGTTGTACCGGGACATCCCTAGTGGCAAATGTGCAAAACAAGCTAGCTTTTAAACACAAACACAGTCCCCAAACTCTCACCCCTCCCATCTACTATCATCCCTATAGAGCTCCGGACCCCACGTGACTCAGTTGGTAGACGCCATTTTGGCAGGAAAAAAAGGTAAACAAACACGGATGTAAACATGAACGGGATCCGCTTGGATTTTACTTCGTCGGAGTTTACTTCACACTTTAAAACCGAAGAAATCGTTTTATATAGTCAGTAATTAAATAGACTAAACATCTCCGACCCTTACCGTGCCCCTGGGATACTTTTTAAAAATGCCAGAAGCTGTCGGAGCGGACCCGGCCGGGGAACGCCTTGGGATTCCCCCGGCCGGAGGAGCTGGGGAGAGGTCTGGGACTCTCGACGCTCCGACGCCAGAAGCTGTCGGAGCGGACTTCTTACTGGACCTGGCCAGGGAACCCCTTGGGATTTACCCGGAGGAGCTGGCTCCGGCGGCTGGGGAGAGGGAAGTCAGGGCCTCTCGACGCTACATGCCCCCGCAACCCGACTCGGGATAAGCGGATGAAAATGGATGGACAAATAACAGATTTACACGTAAGTAGTTTAAATAGAGTGCTGTGCTGTTTGAATGTATAAACTGAACGCCAAGAGAAATCACTAGTTTGATTTTTTTTCGTGAATAAAATAAATATGTCAGGCAGGAGCGTCTCAGGATCTGTCTCGGTGAGACAGATCATAGCAATCCAAAGTGCTTTTTTTGTGTGATCTGACAATTGATCAACCATTGCTTAAAAATTAAATACAGCTTAGCCGGTTAATTGCTGTGATCATAAAACACGTAAACGGCAGCACGCAGAACTCACGAGGCAACGATTTACATGATGTTTACTTGTTGCTACGAGTAATAAGACAGAAAAAGCCACGCCAAAATAAGTTTAGGAAGCCCACTAAGAATCGTAATAAAAGTATTTAAAATAAATACCATATACAGTTGAGGAAACGTTGGTTTAAGTACCTGATATGAAGCGGTCGCTGCATAAGTGAAAACCTTTACTCTCGGGATCCCACAGCTTCATTTTCGCCCGGTCACTAGCGCGTTTTATTACAATGATCCAACGTTTGCGGCGCTCCGGATCTTGGGGAATCCTGTAGAAGGCTCATTCCTTATGTCGTCCACGTCTGTTCTGCATCCTGGGGCACAACAGGAATCTACCATATTTCCTGTCTGATTGAGTTTTCTGACAATAACAAATAGTCCGGCTGCCGGCTTCTGCCTGCCTAATGGCGCCGTTTCGATTTGAACTGTTGCATGCCGGGAAACGTGACGTCAACTCCCGGAGCTCTATAGGCCATGTCCTACCAGATGCTGAGAGAAATTACATGGCGGAATACTTTCAGGCTAATGTTATTTTTGGAGATAATCACAAACATGGCATTTTTTTTACCCAAGACAGAAGAGCGAATGAAGGCAGCAGAAGAGTCGCAATGCTATTAGCCAATCAGAGACGAGATGTTTGCATATCATGAATATATCAACCAACTTTCACTCCCTGAAACAGGATTGCCAGAGCTTTTTTCCACAGAAAACGACTCACAAGGCATTCGTTCATACTAGAGAAGTGAATACTGTCACGGTCTGAGGTATTTCCCTGCTGTCACTCCCTGTCTTTTGAGTTTCCCTCTGCAGGTGGGCGTGTCTGGAGGTGACCAAGCTGCAGCAGATCTGCTCATCAGCTGGCCAGGGGTATTGAAGCAGCTGGGAGACTCCTACACTTCGCTGGATGATTACTCTACCTGGGTACCTTCTAACAGCCGCTAGTTTATCTTGTTCAAGCTCTTTAAGCCTTTTGAGAATTAGATTGTGTTTTTGGATTTTTAAGAATTTAATGAGTTTTGGATTTTTGCCCTTTGACCTCCTGCTCTTGTTCCCAGACAAACCTACACACTCTCATCTTGGACTGGCAGAACTCTGGAGTCCACACCACCTGGATCTCCAACCCCGCACATCTCTCAGCCTCTCCCCTGGCCAGAACCACCTCCAGCTGCCCACCTAAACTTCCTGGACCTCCATAAACTCAGCTCCCTCCACGTCTCACTTCTGGATCTCAGTCCCTGCAAGCCACTCAACTTAGACCGGACCACTCCTCCCTCAAACCAGTTCCCTCCTCTCCAGACCGCAAGTCCTCCGCACAAGTCTGACTTCCCGTTCCTTCCGCAAACTGGTTCTAACTCCGATCTGTCCACAGTTTTCCCGCACCAGCCTCCCTGTGCAAGAACTCAGCTTCGTTTACGCTGCTCCCTTGGTTTCCCTTCAATAAATCCTTATTTAAACCTTTTAAACCGTCTCCGATCTGATTCTGTATGTCGTGGGTTAGATCACTTCACCACAACATGACAAATACAACCTTTTAAGAACACTATTTAAAGGGCTGTACTGTGTTGAAGTTGGTTGACCCAGGGTGCGGAACCTTTTTGTATGACGTTTGCATGCTTTTTCATTTATCTGTAGGTTTTCTCCCATGGTGATTCATCAGCTGTCTGGTCCACTAACAGGTTTTATTAGTGACTCAAGTAGTTTCCGTCTTCAAATCTTTTGGGTTACTGTCGTATTTCTGTCTTTCTGTGCCTCCCAAAAAGTCTGGAGAAGTTAACAAACCACTGAAACATAGACTGCAATAAAATATTTAATAAAAACTGAATTTTGAGAAAAAAATCTTGCAGAAATGTGTTTGATTTAGCTGATGGTGTGTATTCAGCAGCAAGTTATAATGAAAAAGTTTTCAGAAATAACTTGTAATTATACTTTTAACGAAGAAGTTGGAAAAAGTATAAATTGACTGTTTACATCCATTTTGTACGTTTTGGTTTGGTTGTGCCCACATTATGTCACAGTAAGACCATCGCTTTTACGGATTTCTAAATGATGCATAATTCCCTAAAGGGGAGAAACTGGACTGCTCCTTTAACGTGCTGCTGTGAAAATGGAACTTTCAGCCAGATTACAGTGAGAGAACGTGAAGAACAGCAGAAAGAGCTCGAAGTGGAGCACAACAGTGATGACATCAGAAAAAGATGGTATTGAAAAGAGAAAGGGAGAAGCGTTGATAGATGTGTGATAAGATCACCAGCATGGCTTTTCATATGTTTGCTGTTCATCTCGCTCCTGGGTGCTCCTCACAGTCTGACCTCCAAGTCTAATCTCCAGTTTTTGCTGCCCTAGAAAAAAAATCTATCTGAAAAAAGATTTTTCCAACAAAGCTTTAAGCCTCTGTCTCCTCTGATCCCTAATCTGTTGTAATAACAGAGCAGACTAACAACTATTTCCCTCTCCTCTGCTGCACTTTAGGCCTCTAATTCTGCTTGTCTATATTTACATTTCCTCTGAGGTTCAAAGGTTTCAGTTCCATTCATTCAGATTTCATCCCGGACTTGTGAAAAAGCATGCTTATATTTTTCAGAATTATACGATTTTTCCTATAATTATGGAGCTGGTACTGATTTGAAAAGGCCTTTATCGTCTTCTTTGTAAGACAGATAAAAGCTAAATAGCCTCAGCCTCCGTCCACCTTTAATAACCGTCTGGAGGATTTGTTTGATACGGTGCGCTCACATAACCTCTCGGGGGAGCTTTACAGCCTCAGGTGCAGCTGGCAGAAATCTGGTGAACAGTTATGAAGTGAAACAAGCCGTTAGCGACTCCTTATGAAACACATCTAGTCTGATTCAGTCTCTAATGGCATCTTAGCATTTTAGTCATGTCTGCTTTTCGTGGCTTTGGTCTGTGTCTTTGGGCTGTGTCTGAGACAAAAAGATTAAAAACATTCTGGGCCAATAAAGATTAAGAACCGTCATCATTTATATGTTTTGTACAAAGAAACCCCGCTGAACAGGTGGTAATGCCAACTAATTCTCATAGAGGAAGCCGTGAAACTTTTTGCCATGCAACTCATTTAAATCCATTAGGATCTTTTCTAATGTATGAATAATTAATCTTTTTTAAAGATGAGCTTTTTTAATTCATCAGCTGAACTTTCAGTCCAGATGCTTCATGTAATGCTGCTTACTGGCCATTTGGTGGAACCCTTTGATCAAGAACGTATCTGTTGTTCCAGATTAAATAAATCAATGAATTGGACTTTAGTTGTCTAATAAAAGCACAAATTAGTGAAACATTTTCTTTTCATGTTGAGTCATTTTTTTGCTCCTTTTTCAATGTTACTTTTGTTAAATGTAGTTGATAATATTCATGTTTGCCTATTTTTATCATATTGAGATTAAATGTGATACATATTTCCATAGAATGAATGAACGAGTGAGGTCAGATGAAGAAGTGTGTAGCTAGTCTCTGGTTGAGCAATCGGTTGGGAAGAGAGTGTGAGATGGCCAGCAGCTCTGTCAGATGACTTCGGTTAAAAGTGTATCAACCCTCTAGGGCAGGGCTATTCAATTCTGGGGCTCAAGGGCCGGTATCCAGCACGTTTTGGTTTTAACTCTGCTTCCACATACTTGATTTCAATTTCTAGGTGATTAACAGGTTTCTGCAGAGCCTGATGAGCTGCTGTACTCTTGATTCGACCACTGAATCAAGTGTGTTGGACCAGAGAAACCACTAAAACGTGCTGGATACCGGCCCTCGAGGCCCGGAATTGAATAGCCCTGCCCTAGGGGTTCTCTTGTGGCCTGCGGACCCCAAACAGTTGCCTGCCCTACTTGTTGAAACGCAGCGCATGTCTGAAGCTATCATTATTGAAGCACGATGCAGGCTAGGCTAGGCAAACACTTTCTGTGTTTTGGACCTAACCCATGACTTAGCCTAGAAATCTTAGCAGTAGCAGAAAAAATTTTCTGCAGGTTGGTCGAACAACGCTCCATTGAAGTCTCATCATTGGCTCGGCTAAGTTTAGGGCGGGGGCAATCACAGCACTCTAGTTTTGTAGAATGAAGCTGGGCAGGCTTGCCACCGCTATGGCAGAGCTTTTTTTTTTACGATGACACCAGAGCTGCGATGGAGCAAAAAGGCAACTTTAGCGACGGTTCAGGAACAGCACTCATTTTCCTGACTTGGGTTTTTCTTTGAGAAGTGAACAGATAAAGGTACTTTTTCTTATTCTACTTCTTCGACTGTGTATGGCAGAATGCCCCACTGACTGAATTTTTATTACTATAAATTTGTCACGTGTGTTGCTTTTATTGGTCCTAGCGCTGTCCATTTGTTTGCAGAAACAGTTTGAAAGAAACCTGTAAATTTTACCCCTACGACCGAGCTATGTGCATGTCTGGAGGTCAGACTATACATTTACATTTACAGGACTGGCTTGCCAAACTATGCGATGGTCACTTTGAAGCAGAAAGGAAATGAAGACCATCATTTGACATCCAGTTAACTGGTTTATAGATGCTGACCTGAGCAGTTATCCCAAACCTCCATATAGAAGTTTTTCTCATCATAAGTCAATGAACCACTGCATATTTTTCATTGTATATTTTTATTTTAGGTATAAAAAAATTTCAGAAGCTTGCTTTTACCTGTTGCAGCCTGCCAAACCGACTGCTCAGCAACACAAACAGAGCTAACATCACAATGTTGCAGGAGTGAAGGACATTTGAGACTATTGTTGATATATGCACCACCTCAGTGTCTGCTCCCTGGATGTTTACTGGTGAGTGAGGAGTGTTTCTCTGGAAGTCAATCACCATTTCCTTTTTCATACTGTAAGATCAGAAAATGAGGGACACAGATAATAATAATAATAATAATGCATTCTATTTAAAAACGTCTTTCAAGGGACACAAGGACACTTTACAGCAATAAATTAACAACAAAGAAACCAAGTTAAAAACAGCAAAAATCACACACAGAAGCCTAATAATACAAACTGGATAATAAAATCAGTGAAGATGGAAAAGGTGACACTAGTAGTATGCGGTCTGAAACAGGTAAAAGTTTTGTAACACTACTCACAAAAATCCAAGGGTTCTGTCTAAAAACATAAAAAATGGTTAAATACATGTCTTTATAATGTAAAATGTATATTTAATGTAAAAAACATCAGTTTTTTAGTTACTTGATTTCCTTGGAGGAATGCGTGATGCCGCAGCATGCAGGAGATTTAACAAAATCCTCAAAATTACAAGCTAAAACCAGAAGGTCACGACCACCTGCACTTTTCTTTTATTAAAAAGTACTTAAATGAATCAGCCACATGTCAAAAAGTGAATATCCCAAAAAATCCAGAAAGCTGAACCTGTTAATGGGTTTGGTGATAAGAGTGGTTGTATTTGTCTGAGTTATTCCTTTGAAGTGACATGACTTTTTATTAAGCTTCAGTCTGAATTGGTGTTTTTGCTTCTTTATTTGTTTCCATTATGACGTTAAGTCTTTCAAAACATTGTGGTTTGGCATTGAGTTAAATCTGAATTTTGATCAGATGATTTAAGGACATCAGATGAGGTTTGTCTTAAAAGAAAAACCTTTTTCAGGGCTGCTGCCTTTACGCTTACCTGCGCAGAATAGAGAGCTTACGCAAGCGTTCGATTGGGCCACACATAACAGTAGTCAGTCGGGTTTTGTCGCAGTTAAAACAACAAAACACAAACGTTGTGAGAGTTTTAGGCTCTTGTTTCTTCATAAAGTCTGCAGGTTACCATGTTCTTCATAAAGTCTGCATGTTCCTCCTAATTTTCTGGTTTTGTTCAGACACAACTGACTCCAAACAGTCACTCTCTCGGGGTCCATGCTTTCACCCTCTCCAGCTGATTAAGATTTTCCAAGCATCATTTTGTTTTTCTTGTCTCCTGGCTGAAAACCAGCAAGGCCCAATTATTATTGACGATTAAATATTTGGCAGCAGAAATAGACAGAGGGACATGTAAATGCGGGGTGATGATGAGATGCACCAGAAGGTCCCTCTTAATGCAAACACTTGTTGGCTCTCAGTTTTGCTGTTTAATTATAATTGTTAGACACTGTTTTACAGGCAATAAGCACAAACAGTTTGGTTTTGCAGAACAGAGGGTTGCTTGAGGAATTCATTGTAAATGTTCAATGTGTAGACCAGGGGTGTCAAACTCAAACTCACACGGGGCCGAAGTGAAAATCTGGGACGAAGTCGTGGGCCAGGTTAATATTTTTTGAAAAAGTGACGGCAAATTTGCACATTTTCTTTATCAACATGTATGTAATTTTGAACCTTTTAATTTGGAAACAAGCTTAATTTTGCTTTAACACTGAATGTGGAATAACCAAATTACACACGAGCAAGTCAATTTTAAATAAAACGCATTAGTGGTATTCATTACTTGTGGTATATTCAGCATTTTTAAAATCTATTCAGGATTTAGGTTTTCTTGTTGTTTATTCATTTTTCTTATTTTTTCTCCTGTAATAAGTGTCATCGCTGCTGTGACATCTAGCTTTCCCCACTGAGGAACAATAAAGGGATTTTCTATTCTATTCATCTATCTGCAGCCTTTCCACTTCCTGTTTTACTGTAGGTAAAATCTTTTCTCACGGGCCAACAACAAAATAAAATATAATTTTATCTGAAATGAAAATGCAATGTAGCTTTCGGTAAATTGAGTGCTTTAAGAGCTCAAGATATATATTACCTCTGCTTATGACCAATAAGCTGTGATACTCTATTTAAATATAAAATATCAACCCTGCTTGGTCTTTATTGTATTCATCAGAAGATTCTAGGATTTTTGCTTTATCAAGTAATTGTACACACTTCATTTTGATTCAGAAAAGAGTCAAGTTTATAAAAGTAAGAATTTATTTTACAAACAATTAAAACATGACTAGTTAACTAAGCATTTACTGTGAGTGGATGGAACTAAATGTGATGTATAAACATATGTGTCAATGCGGTATTAGTCAGAACTTCCTTATCTAGGACAGCTGAGTTCTGGATGTAAAAGAATTTGGTTTGCATAAACTATGAAGTTCTTATCAAACATCAGACACTATCTGTCATGTCTACTTCACCCATTTTGGAGACCCTCATGGTGGATCCGAAGGTCACGGGGTCGGCTGACCTCTGGCACCGGAGGGCTGTAGAATACCGTGGTACCGACTCTTCAGTCCAGAGATGTCTCGGGTCACCACAGCTGGATGGAACCGCGCGTCTGGGACTCATTAAGGAGTCTAACAATATTAGCTTTGCTCTGCAGGAACTGTTGCTTATCAGCTTTGCAGGTGCAAAAAAGGTTTTGACGACGTGTCAAAATCTTTGATGGTTAAAGAGGTGTGCTTCAGATGGCCGGTCTGAAACTTTCTCTAAAACTGTCGAATCACCCAGGGTGATCCAGTTTTAAGGTTTTGATGTTATGATTTGCACAGCCAATCAAAGGCTGACAAGTTTGAGAGATGTTACCAAGACAACTCAGAAAAATGCCTTCTTGATACAGGATGTTCTGACTGGTTTAATACTATGTGTTGCAGTTCAACTAACCCCAGCTTTCCACGGGAGCCGTCAGCAGCACGTTACTGCAGCAGCACGTCATAGCTGCTGATAGGAACCGCTGTGGTCAACAGAACCTTTTCCACTGGAGCCGTCAGCAGCCGTCAGCAGCGCGAGTCGGCCGCGTCTCAGGAGCAGCATGTCGCGGCCTTTACGCGGCGGTTCTATTTTCTATGCGCGACGCCTCTGAAACGGGTCAAGTTCGACATTTTTGGGGAAGGAAAGACAGGAAATCGGACGCGGAAATGGAGAGAAGCTCCCGAGATTTTCAGAATAAAGAACGTACTGCCTTCCAGTTGCTTTACTTTTAAAAAAGGTTACTAACTGTGCGGCCCCGTGAGAAGTTATCACCTAGCTAGCGGTCTCCTTTGTTTTTCAGGTCCGTATTGGCGATTATAAAACGGACAGAACATAAAACACAAACCATGTTGTAGTTTTCTCCTGCTTGTTGTTGTGTTTACTGACGAAGTCATTCGTGTGGCTTCGTGCTCGGTCGGTGACAGCTGCTCCCCTGCTGCTTCGCGTCTCGTGGGAAGGGCCAAGCAGCAGTTTACGCGAGCAAGACGTGCTGCTGCAGTAACGTGCTGCTGACGGCTCCGGTGGAAACCCGGGGTTAACCTTACTTGTTATTGTGTGAGTGCAGGTGTGAGGACCTCGTCGTCAAAACATGTTGAAACATGTTAGGTTCTAGTAGACATAACACAACATAACATAACATCCATTCAGTGAGCACAGATTAATGAAGCATTTCATTATACTATAATTATTATAAGTAGTAATAAACACATGTTTATTTAATGATTATCTAGATTATAAGTCATGGAAGAAGTTCATATCGATTTAAGAAATCAGTCTTGAATTTAGCAAATGAATCAAGCTGGAGTTCTTCCTTCTGTAGAGGCAGACAGATGGGACCTTGGGAAAGAAAGTTATTGTTTATCCTTCAGACTTGCAGAGTCTGTGAGTCCCAGCTGGTATGAAGGCAGGCTCATTTAAAGGGAACACATGCAGTGTTGTGTCTCCTTTCTGACCAGATGTTGAATAGATGTTGAAAGGTCAGACTGTACCTAAACTGACCATTGCTGGACGTTACAAGCGTGTCACTGCTTGGTGGAGTTATATCAGCTCTGTCTGGAAGTTAGTTGGAAAACTTTCTCTTTCAGTCGTGAACACATTACTCAGCGGTTAAAATCTCCGTTTCTGGGCTTCAGCGTCGGCAAGTAGCTGAGTAAACTCGGCACTGAGTGAGAGGTGTCATGACTCGAGGTAAGTGCCTAACCCAGTGGTTCCCAAACGTATTTAGCCGCGCACTATGGGATTAGATTTGTGCCAATAGGATCAAGAAAAACACTTTGGAGAGCAAACAAATTTTAAGACATTGAGAGAAAAAACATTGGTTTCAAAAGAAAAACTTACGATCTGAATCAGATTCTTAAAATGATCAAGAAAATCACTTTGACGGTCAAACAAAAATTAAGAAATTGACAGAACAAAAATATTGACTAAAGGAAAAAAACATATTTCAAAAGTAAAACTTACTATCTGAATCAACTTCTTAAAATGAGTAACAAAGTATGTTTCCTTTTTCTGTTTGCCTCTATGTGTTTTTGTTATCAATTTCCTTAGTTTTGTTCTCGCTGCTCAGAGCTTTGCTCTCACTACCAGATTTGCACTTACACTGTCTGGCTTTCTCCTTTGCAATCCCTGAGTTTTTGGTTGCAATTCTGACACAACCCTTTCGGGTGGGCGGGACTTCTGAGAAGTCCTCTCCCATAGGACAGTGGTTTCTCTTGAGTGACAGTTCAGTGACCTGGAAGTGATGTAGCCTCCAAGACATTTTTTTCCCACCTGGTCAACAACATGAATTTTGAGCCCCAAACAGGTTATTTCTGCTGTCTGTGGTGTCTACTGAGGATCTAAAGTGAGTATTGATAATATATTTTATCTTTTCTTAGTTCATCTGTAAGTTAAGCCACTTTTTAAGTTGGTTTTAACCAGATGCTAGCTCACTAGCTGGCTGCTAAGCAAGCCATTGTGCTAGCCTCAGGACAATGGACTATTGTTCCAGAGAGACGTATTAAAAACTCATCTTAACATATTCATTACTGGTTTCATGGAATTAATTATTGCAGTTTATGTTAATAAGTTTGCTAATTTTTCAGGAACCTGAGGAACATCAGAGACTTTGCAGCTACTGGAGCTAACCTGTGTACTGCTAACTTGCTACAGAGGAAGCAGCAGAAAGCTGAGCTAACAGGCTGTTTTGCAGGTAAATACTCTTTTAGTGGAACTGCAGGATTTTTATGGTATAACTCAGACAGAATCTACATGAGCTATTGTGGGAAGACATTTAAACTACATTTACATACAGATACATGTATTTTTTTATTCCATGTTACTTGGACGGGCTAAACAAGTTCATAGTTCTGCCTGCTCCTTTTTCAGTGAAACTAATGGATTTTATGATGTAACTCTAGTAAATCTATAGTAACCATAGTCTGGTGACTAGTGTCTATTTTAGCTACATTTAGCTTAGCTGGAGTAATGTAGTCTAACTCTGCCTCAACTGGTGACTTTTTTACTTCATTGTCAGCCAGACAAAATGTTGCTACAGAGAAACGCCCAAGGTACTGACCCCACAATAGAAAATCATAATGTCCACATTTATTTCCCACAATCTCAAACGTCACACTAAAATTAAACTTTTAGCTCTGATTTAATTATTTCCTTATTGATATCAGTTTTCCCTTTGTTGTAGGTAATCCTCAGGTGTCAGCAGGAGGTGACTACCTGCACAACGGAGCACTCTGGTTCTGAGCCAGTTGCACCTTTGTGCAGCTCTTTGGGGAGACGATGCTCAGCAGGTTAAACAACTGTAAAATTGATTTTGTTCGTAGTTTTTGTTTAATCTCTTACATCACCAGTTTTTCTTTCTTACAGACACATGCCTCCATGTGGTCAGGTGGTGTTGGTGTGATCTGGGAGGGCACACTCATGTCGTCATCTCCTTGTGCCGTCTCCAGGATCCTGATGGGAGTTCTCTGTGCCTATAAAGCAGGAGTATTTACTTCTGGGCCTGGAGGGCCGGTATCCAGCACGTTTTAGTTTTAACTCTGTTTCAATACACCTGATTTCAGTCAGCAGATAATTAACAGGCTTCTGCAGAGCTGCTGCACAGGTAATTCAACCACTGATTCAAGTGTGTTGGAGCAGGGAAACAACTAAAACGTGCTGGATACCAGCCATCCAGGACTAGAATTGAATACCCCTGCTATAAAGCCTTCCTCCCTCCTCCGGACTTTAAACATTAGTGTTTTATTACGGTTTACCTGATTTAGTAAATAAATCTCAATTTATAAATTTCCTGTTTTGGTGCCTGTCCGTAAAATCCTGCATTAGACACCGAAAGCTGAATGGATGCCTTTCATTCACTTTGACATTCAATGTATTTTTAAAGATACACTTGAAATTAATATCAGCTGTTTATCAGAGTGGTGCAAAGTAATTGCTGATGTCATGATTTTTGCAACAACCTGACCTTCATGCAGAGAAACTCAGGAGACAAATGAGCTAAAAACAGTTTATTAAAATTGATGAATGACTGAAGAGGTAACTGCTGGAGATCAGGAACCAGAAGCTTCTGCGAGGAAGAGCAGAGGTTAGTAAGAGGCAACAGGTCAGGGTTTTCTTAGACTGTGCAGGTAGCTTACAGAGTCTGAGAAACGCCACAGAGATGGAGCCACAGGTTTTAGTGTTTAAAGATCAGAAGGCCCTGAGGTAAAATTGAGTGTTAGTAATGACTAAAGAATGACTTACAAAAGGAAAAGTTTAGGTACTTACGGTCTGAAATTGTAGCGCAGACGGGAGACAGCAGAATGGTGGAGAAACAACCAGAAGTCTGGGAGAATGACAGCATGAGTAGCAAGCGGGTGAGCAGAAGGTAGTGGGTAAGCCGACTGCCAGTATGGTTGTGTGATCAGGAGCTTCAAGGAAAGAATTCCCATAGATCTGCATAGAACATGAGAATGTAAGTTTGAAAAACGGCAGAGTCATGGGCTAGATATGGGTTAAAACACTGATGAGTGACCAGCTACCAGCTTTTATTCAAGGATGGGGTTACAGGTGTGTGAGGATGTGCCTGCCCCATGAGAAGAGTTTTCAGGTAAGCCTCTCCATGGTGCTCTGCAATGGTGACTAGCAAGGCTAATGAAGAGATTAAAGGGAACACAAACCCAGGACTCCGACCCAAACTCCTAACAGCAACACAACGACTCCTCCCACAGGCGGTTGTTCCACTGAGCACGCAGCTGCCCGAAGTTCAGCATCAGGCAACCTGTAGGCGATGTAATCATACGTGGCTTCTGAGCATGCAAGTTTATTCTAGCTGTACAGCGTACAATAATAATAAAGATTTATATTGTGTTGTGTTGCTCACCTTACAGGTTCTTTTAAAATCTTATCCTGTGCCTGCTTACAGCAGGTCTTTCAGGTCTTTTGAACTAGACACAGAGAGGTTCAGGCACAGGTACTTAGTCAGACTCCTGATATGGTAGAGCATCCACCACCACGGACTCGAACAATAGGTCCATATGCTTGTCAACTGGAAACAATGGAAAAAGATTACCATTAGTACAGATATTTATCCATAACCATCACTGTGGGTTTATTATACAGCATATGAACTACATGAGGTGGGATTGGTCTGTAGTAGGGATGTGTATTTTTGACAGAATTTATTGTTGGAATATTCAATAAACAGTCCAAACTGATACTTAACATATATAACATGAGTTTCTGAACCATAATAGCGAGATTTAAATTTCAATGGTGGAAACAAAACCCAATGCACACTGCTGCCAACTAGCGGGCCACATTTAAAATGCACCAAAAACAAAGAAAATACACAAATGTTTGCATGTAAATTCTTCCAAAAATTAGATACACTGCTTTTGAAAATGGATGTAATATCTCAGGAAAAAATATCACGATATATTGCCATATCGATATTTTAGAGACAGAGTTCGAGAATATCGATACAATATTACTGGGAAAATACATCGCGATATATTGTCATATTGATATTTTCTTACATCCCTTGTCTGCAGTGCACTTTGTGTACACTATGGTGTGTCTTAGCTCACCAGCTGCAGTTGATGCATGTGGCTGTGTAGCACTTCCATTGTAATGCAATGCAGCAGTTTTCAATCTGAAAAGAAAGAATAAATAAATAAATAATAGCTTTTAGACAAAAATATAGATTTTATGTAAAAATTAATTAAAAGCATGTATTTAACTCATTATTGATTATCTGTCCTGGATAACATTCTTTTCATGGAGAATACAGAGCACGTGACAGAAAGCACATTGAATCTGATTTGTCTTGTTCTGACAAACAAATGTCAGATCTGTATACTGGAAAGAAATGTATTATCAAACATACTCACTTAGATAATTATTCAGTCAGAGTTACATCATAAAATCCATTCGTTTCACTGAAAAAGGAGCAGGCAGAACTATGAACTTGTTTAGCCCGTCCAAGTAACATGGAATAAAAAAATACATGTATCTGTATGTAAATGTAGTTTAAATGTCTTCCCACAATAGCTCATGTAGATTCTGTCTGAGTTATACCATAAAAATCCTGCAGTTCCACTAAAAGAGTATTTACCTGCAAAACAGCCTGTTAGCTCAGCTTTCTGCTGCTTCCTCTGTAGCAAGTTAGCAGTACACAGGTTAGCTCCAGTAGCTGCAAAGTCTCTAATGTTCCACAGGTTCCTGAAAAATTAGCAAACTTATTAACATAAACTGCAATAATTAATTCCATGAACCCAGTAATGAATATGTTAAGATGAGTTTTTAATACGTCTCTCTGGAACAATAGTCCATTGTCCTGAGGCTAGCACAATGGCTTGCTTAGCAGCTAGCTAGTGAGCTAGCATCTGGTTAAAACCAACTTAAAAAGTGGCTTAACTTACAGATGAACTAAGAAAAGATAAAATATATTATCAATACTCACTTTAGATCCTCAGTAGACACCACAGACAGCAGAAATAACCTGTTTGGGGCTCAAAATTCATGTTGTTGACCAGGTGGGAAAAAAATGTCTTGGAGGCTACATCACTTCCAGGTCACTGAACTGTCACTCAAGAGAAACCACTGTCCTATGGGAGAGGACTTCTCAGAAGTCCCGCCCACCCGAAAGGGTTGTGTCAGAATTGCAACCAAAAACTCAGGGATTGCAAAGGAGAAAGCCAGACAGTGTAAGTGCAAATCTGGAAGTGAGAGCAAAGCTCTGAGCAGAGAGAACAAAACTAAGGAAATTGATAACAAAAACACATAGAGGCAAACAGAAAAAGGAAACATACTTTGTTACTCATTTTAAGAAGTTTATTCAGATAGTAAGTTTTACTTTTGAAACATGCTTTTTTCCTTTAGTCAATATTTTTGTTCTGTCAATTTCTTAAATTTTGTTTGACCGTCACAGTGATTTTCTTGATCATTTTAAGAATCTGATTCAGATCGTAAGTTTTTCTTTTGAAACCAAGGTTTTTTCTCTCAGTGTCTTAAAATTTGTTTGCTCTCCAAAGTGTTTTTCTTGATCCTATTGGCACAAATCTAATCCCATAGCGCACCCCCTTCTATGTTCCGACCATGTCGACGCACCCCCCAGCCCCCACATCAGGGCATGGCTATATATATATATATATATATATATATATATATATATATATATGTATATATGTATATATACAGTATATATATCAGACGTCAAGCTAGACAGACAGGGTTAGAAAAATATGATCGACGTTTATCCCCATCACTTTAATTTTTTAAATAGTAATTAATAAACATTCGCTACCATTACAATTTCCTTTGATTTAATTTTAAATAAATAAGCACATAAACAATGCAATTTAACGGTTTTCTTAAAGTAGGAACGTTTAACCTGTGCGCGCTCTCCTTCCTTCTGCTCTGCGTAAACCTGAGCTGATTACCTACTTGTGCGTATTTAAATGTCTATAGGGAAAAAGATGGAAAAGATATTTTGCCTCAGACCGACTTATTGCTGTTTTATGGTGTGGCTGAATCTGCGATCCGCTGCCACGCGGACTGGAATAACACATGCTGCAGTAACATGAGATGTGGTCAGGTTCATGAGGAGTCACTGGCTGAAGCGGACCCGACAGATTGGCTGCACCTGGCGGTAAGGCGTTTCCTGTTTCCTGTTTTCAGTGTTGCACTCCGTGTAGCTGTTTGGTGTTTGTGGCTCGCTAAAGCTGATTTAATTTCTATGTACTTGGATATCTCTGAGTTATTGTAGCACAAAAGCACGCTAAAACGCACATTTTCTGTTGTTCCACCTAGCTTTTAGGGAACCATTTGAGTCTGCACGCAGTTTATTTGGTACTGAACAGTTTGCTGCTCGTCCAGTTAGCTTAGCCTCAGCACGGCTATGGCTACTTCTGTCTCTGCTTCGCCGTCTCCTATCTCTTGCTCTCTGTGTCAGATGTTTAGTTACTCCTCTGCCTCCTTTAGTGATAATGGTACGTGTAATAAATGTAGCATTTTTGTAGCTTTGGAGGCAAGGGTGTCGGAATTGGAGTCCCGGCTCCGCGCTGTTGAAAAACCTGTAAACAGCCGTAGTTACTTAGCTAGCGCGGGGCTAACTAGCTCAGAACAACCCCGTAGCGACCCTCCAGTGGAACCCGAGCAGCCGGGACCTCAGGCCGGCTGGGTGACGGTACGCAGGAAGCATAGAACCCAGCCCGTGGGCCACCACCAACCCTTCCACGTTTCTAATAGATTTTCCCCGCTCAGTGACGCACCCACTGACAAGCCGACTCTGATCATTGGCAGCTCCATAGTCAGAAACGTGGCATTAGAGACTCCAGCAACCATAGTTAAATGTTTACCTGGGGCCAGAGCGGGCGACATTAAATCTTATCTGAAACTGCTGGCTAAGGATAAGCGTAAATACAGTAAGATTGTTATTCACGCTGGCAATAACGACACCCGGTTACGCCAATCGGAGGTCACTAAAATTAATGTTGCTTCGGTGTGTAAGTTTGCCAAAACAGTGTTTGACTCCGTAATTTTCTCTGGCCCCCTGCCTGATCGGACCAGTGACGACATGTTTAGCCGCATGCTGTCCTTCAACCGCTGGTTGTCTAGGCGGTGTCCTGAAAACAACGTGGGCTACATTGATAATTGGAAAACTTTTTGGGGAAAACCTGGTCTGATGCGGAGAGACGGCATCCATCCCTCTTTGGATGGTGCAGCTCTTCTTTCTAGGAATATGGCCAGTTTTATTAGTCCTCCATGACTACCCAGGGTCCAGACCAGGAAGCAGAGTCGTAGTTTAACCCACCCCTCTGCAGCTTCTGTACTGTTACCCACCCACTACCCCATAGAGACAGTGTCCTGCCCACGGCCAAAACCACACAGATTAAATATCAGGCTTGATAAAGCAAATCATGGAAATCTCATAAATAACAAATTCAACTGAGCAGAAAACTAGAAAAATTAAATGTGGGTTGTTGAACATTAGATCCATTTTTTCTAAGACTTTGTTAGTTAATGAGTTGATTTGTGATCATCAGATCTCTTTGCTCTCTCTCACAGAATCCTGGCTGCAGCAAGAGGACTATGTTAGCTTAAACGAGTCGACTCCTTCAAATTATTTAAATCATCACATTGCTCGAAGTACAGGGCGAGGAGGAGGAGTGGCAACCATTTTTCATTCTGACTTATTAATCAGTCCCTTACAGATTAATAGCTACAGTTCGTTTGAACATCTTATTCTTAGTTTTCCTAATCCAGATTGCAAAACTGTAAAACCACTCTTGTTTGTAGTTTTATATCATCCACCAGGCCCTTACTCTGAGTTTTTGGATCAGATCTCTGATTTTTTATCTGATTTGGTGCTAAATACTGATAAGGTCATTGTAGTGGGGGATTTCAACATTCATGTGGACATCGAAAATGATTGCCTCAATGTAGCCTTTAGTAATATCTTAGACTCAATTGGTTTTACTCAAAGAATACATAGCTCCACCCACTCCTGCCATCATACATTGGATCTTGTTCTGACTTATGGCATTGAGTGTGAGGAAATAACAATCTTTCCACATAATCCAGTCCTCTCGGACCACTTTCTGATAACCTTTGAGTTTTTTATAACTGAGTTCTCGAGACATGAAAGTAAACTTCATTATAGTCGGTCTCTATCTGACAACGCTGTTGCGTCTTTTAAATCAACTGTTCCATCTTTACTGTCCTCAGCATCTCAGAGGCATGTAGCAGAGGGCAATATTTTCAGTTCTAGCCCCTCACAAATTGATGCCTTAGTTCATCATGTGAATTCCTCTTTACGTGTGGCATTAGATGATGTTGCCCCTTTAAAAAAGAAGGTAATTAGGGACAGGAAGTTGGCTCCCTGGTTTAACTCTCATCTACGAGCTTTAAAACAAAATTCTAGGAAATTGGAGAGAACATGGCGCTCTACGCACCATGAGGAGGCCTACCTGTCCTGGAAAAATAGTCTTTTGCTTTATAAAAATAAGCTTCAACAAACTAGAACTGCTTATTTCTCAGCGTTAACTGAGGAGAATAAGCATAATCCTAAATTTCTTTTCAGTACAGTTGCTAAACTTACACAGAATCGTAGCTCTGAGCCATCTATTCCCTTAGCCCTCAGCAGCAATGACTTCATGGGATTTTTTACCAGTAAAATTAATTCTATTAGAAACAAAATCTTTAGCATCCTCCCTAATGCGATTTCTTCTTCCTCAGTAAGTGAGGCAGCTTCAGAGGTGACTCTAGAACCTCATCTGTGCTTGAACCGTTTTGATCCAGTTGAGCTTTCAGAGTTATCAAAAATATTAGCTTCATCTAAACATTCAACTTGCATTTTGGATCCAATCCCAACCAAATTATTTAAAGATGCATTTCCTTTGGTTACTGCCCCCATTCTAGATATAATCAATCTATCCTTAGTAAATGGGTATGTACCACAAGATTTTAAGGTTGCTGTAATCAAACCTTCACTTAAGAAGCCTTCTCTGGATCCAGATGACCCAATGAATTACAGACCAATATCTAACCTTCCATTTTTATCCAAAGTCCTGGAGAAAATAGTGGCCATCCAAGTATGTCAGCATTTAAACACTAATGCTCAGTTTGAGGAATTTCAGTCTGGTTTTAGAGAGTATCACAGCATTGAAACTGTGTTAGTGAGAATTATAAATGATATTCTCATGGCCTCAGATAAGAATCTTGTGTCTGTTCTAGTCTTGTTAGATCTCAGTGCTGCCTTTGACACAGTTGATCACAATGTTCTTTTAGAAAGACTTGAACATGTTGTAGGGATCAAAGGAGCAGCGTTAGGCTGGTTTAAATCCTACCTGTCTGACAGATTTCATTTTGTAAATGTACATGACAAATCTTCTTCATACTCCAGGGTTACTTGCGGAGTACCACAGGGTTCAGTGCTTGGACCAATTCTTTTTACTATATATATGCTCCCAATTGGTAAAATCATTAGACAGCATGGGATAAACTTCCACTGTTATGCTGACAATACTCAGTTATATTTATCCATTAACCCTGATGAACCTAATAGGTTGGGTAGATTACAGGCTTGTCTTGAGGACATAAAAAATTGGATGACTCTTAACTTCTTGCTTTTAAATCAAGACAAGACGGAAGTTCTCATCTTTGGACCAGAAATCCAGAAAAGGAAATTGCTTAGCCAATCGCCTGACCTTAATGGCATTACATTAATCTCCGAGAACAAAGCAAGGAACCTTGGTGTTATCTTCGACCAGGACATGTCATTCAAATCCCAGGTTTCACAAGTTTGTCGGATTTCCTTTTTCCACCTTCGGAATATTGCTAAGATTAGAAGCATACTTTCCAGGAGTGATGCTGAAAAACTAGTTCATGCTTTTATTACATCAAGACTGGATTACTGTAATTCATTACTCTCAGGAAGTCCACGGAATGTAGTTAAAAGTCTTCAGCTTGTCCAAAATGCTGCAGCTAGAGTTCTGATGAGAATTAAAAAGAGAGATCATATCTCTCCTGTCTTAGCTTCCCTACATTGGCTACCTGTTAAATTCAGAATAGATTTTAAGATCCTTCTTCTCACATATAAAGCTCTTAATAATCAAGGTCCATCATACATCAGTAATCTGATTGTTCCATATGTTCCTAACCGAGCACTTCGCTCTCAGACTGCAGGTCTACTGGTGGTTCCAAGAATATCTAAACTTAGGATGGGAGGCAGATCTTTTAGTTATCAGGCTCCTCTCCTGTGGAACCAGCTCCCAGCTTTAGTCCGTGAGGCAGACACTTTGTCTACTTTTAAGAATAGGCTTAAAACATTTTTATTTGATAGGGCTTATAGTTAAAATCTGATGTTAGCCTAAATCTGGACAAGTGGGGGATTACAGGGAGGTGGAGTGTACAGTCGGTAAAGACGGCTCTCCCTTGCCCTGCCTCCAACATGCCTACATCTAAATAGGATAGGTTATCCAGAGTTAACTCTGTAGTTATGCTGCTATAGGCTTAGACTGCTGGAGGACACACTGACCACTTTTCACACTCTACTGCTTTCTTCTACAGTCTGCTCTTTAACTGTACTATTTTGTGCAATTTCAGCTGTTAACTTTATTTTCTCTGTGAGTGTTTTTCTCCCCAGAAGAAGCTGCGCTGACGTTCTGCTGAGCTGTGGTGGCCTCATGGAGGGGGCCATCGACTAGCACACTGCTGCTAACCACTAATACATTCTCTCTCTCCTGATAATAACTTTTTGTTTTCATTGACTTTTGATGTGCTAATACTAGTTTATCCGTTTAATTATAGATCCACTAGGATAAATACAATAAAGTTTATCTTTCACCAAATACAATATTTACTAAGACATCACAATATAACTATAGACACATTACTTGTGTGTGTGTGTGTGTGTGTGTGTGTGTGTGTGTGTGTGTGTGTGTGTGTGTGTGTGTGTGTGTGTGTGCCTGCTCTGTCTTCTCGATCCCCAGTGAGTCGTGGAGGATGGCTGCTTATACTGAGCCAGGATTCTCTGGAGGTTTCTTCCTGTTAAAAGGGAGTTTTCCTCTCCACTGTCGCTGCATGCTTGCTTAGTATGAGGATTGCTGTATAGTCACTGACACTAGTCAGTGACTTGATGCAATTTGCTGGGTTCCTTATATAGGAAACATTATTTCTGATTGGCTTAATGAACTGTGAATTGGAATGTTTATTATGTGAAGTGCCTTGAGACGACTCGTGATTTGGCGCTATATAAATAAACTTGAATTGAAAATTGAATTGAATTTAATACGTCATCCCAAAATAGAAGCTAATATCTTAATTTGACCTTGAATGAAAAATGTTGTCATAAAATCTCTTAAAAGTTTTTATCACAGAGGAAGCAGTTCTAATTTCTGCCTTCAGTCTGACGGCGCGCTGGAGTTTGCGCAGCGTGCGCGCTCATTGAATGTGTGTGTGTGTGTGTGTGTGTGTGTGTGTGTTTGTGTCGTTTTGTGTGTGCGTGCGTGCGCGCGCGGCACAGCTCCATGAAGTTTGGTTTGTGCTTGACGCATTCACTTTCCGCTTGGTGATGCGGCTCGCGGACGGAACGCGCTTCACAACTTGCAGCGTTTAGTCACCGCGTCTCGTTATTGGCGCTATTTAAACCAATGTTGTAAAATAACTTCTGCCCAGCCCAGATGTGCTCACTTGTGCACCCGTGAGCCGTGGTTCTGCTGGAACGCGTCTGACCTCTGACAGACGCACTCTGAACTTCAGATCTTCAGTGCGCTGTTAATAGTCTGAATGGGAATCATTTCTTGATTTATTTAGTTACATCCACAATGTTCTGTGTGTGAGGTTTACAATGTCAGAACACCTGCATGAGACAGGTGTTAATTACAATCTGCCAGAATGACTCACCACCTTCAGATTTCTCCAACACCGACAAAAAAGATCAAATACGAAACATATCGGCGTGCGCAGGCCAGAGTGCTGAAGCTCGGTGCATTGTTATTATGAAGCTAGGGCACATGCGGAGGACACACACACACGCGCAAAAATATACTTGTTTTCAACTACATTTATTGTGCTCACTTACTTTTTCTTAGGCCCACCCACAAATGAGTTTCTGACTACGCTAATGGTGACATATGACAGACTTCTCTGAGCTTCGCAGCCATTACACCTTTCACCTCGCGCACCCCCTAGCGGCAGCTCGCGCACCCCCAGGGGTGCACGCACCACACTTTGGGAATCCCTGGCCTAACCCAAGACATGCAGAATCATTTCTCATCGGGCAGATTAGGTAAAGTAAAGTTCTTTATTATGAAAACGGGAACAAAAATAGCACAGGGAAAGTCCTGTGGGAGTGAGCGGTGCAGCTCAAGTCCGTGTAGCATTCGGGATGAACGAGAGAGGAGGAGAAGCTGAGGTGAGCGCTGGGCAGAGGGTGAGCGATCCGGGATGGGGGAGGTAGCAGAGGGAAACCAAACAGGAACAACGGAGGAGGATGGGATGTGGTGTATGAAATCCAGAGTTCGTAGACAGCGAGGGTGGAGCAGGTGGTGTGAGGATCCTAAACTGGTGCAATTATCCGGCATAGTGAGGTGTCTCCATCTTCCTTTTAAACCCGCGTCCCTGATTTGGAAATCTCCTGCAGCTGCCGCTCCCTCCGCTCCTCACCTGTGGAAAATCAGCTCAATCTTGATTAGAGTGAGATGGTGTGACTCACCTCTGCCCAGGTACATGACAGTGCCCCCCCAAACAGATGCCTCCTGGCGTCCCAGCGCCGGACCTGGAGGCCGCGAAGTCCGTGATGAGGGAGGGATCCTCGATCAAGGACCAGGGAATCCAGGAGCATTCCTCCGGGCCGTAACCCTCCCAGTCCACCAAGTATTGAAGGCCCCAACCACGGGGGTGTGAATCGAGGATTCGCCGAACCTTGTAGACCAGTCCCCCTTTGTAGAGCTGAGCAGGGGGAGGCAGAGCCAGAACCGGGCACAGAGGACTGGAGACAACGGGCTTGACCAGGGAGACGTGGAACACGGGATGTATCCGGAGAGAAGACGGGAGATCCAGCCGCACGGTCGTCGAGCTCGGAACCGCCACCGCTTTGAAGGGGCCAAGAAACCTAGGGGAGAGCTTCTTCGTAGTTGTCACGGTGTAGGAGGTGGAGATAATGGACCATGTGTGGTTGAGCTGAGCAGGAGGAAAAATGCAGGCTTCAGTAAAAGTAAAAATGGTTTAATGGCAGGATGGGATGAACAGGAAACACCAGCAAACAGCAACAATGAACTGACAAAGGACAGGGGCAAAACAGGTGGTTTAAATACAGAGGGCTAATTAGGGAAACATGGGCAGGTAAACGAGGGACAGGTGAGAACAATAAGGGTAATCATGGCAGGAGAGGAACACAGTCAGGCGGGCAGGGGCAGATCGTGACAGTACCCCCCCCCCCCCCCCCTTAAGGGCGGATACCAGACGCCCATAAGGCCACATGACACAGGAGACGGGGACTCGAAGACTGGACAGGAGACGGGGACTCGAAGACTGGACATGACAGGAACTTGGACTTGACCGGAACTTGGACTTGACCGGAACTTGACTTGACCGGAACTTGACTTGAGCAGGCGTGCGACCCAGGCAGAGAACTGCAGGAGCAGGCGTGGGACCCAGCAGGGGCTGCAGCAGTAGGCGTGGGACCCAGGCAGAGAACTGCAGGAGCAGGCGTGGGACCCAGGCAGAGGCTGCAGCAGCACGAGACCTGCAGGCATAAGACCCACAGCGTGGACCAGGAAGTGGACGAACGGCAGGAGCGATGCGAGGGAACCCAGCTCGGCGGCAGGTGCTCGACAACCGGTCTGAGCAGGTGCACAGCACGATTTGCTGGATCTCAGGCAGAGGCTTGGGGTGCAGGGAAGCAGGAGAAGAGCGGGGAGACCAGCCCTACCACCCCGGAGAACGATGGCGTGCGTAGGGGGTGTAACTCCTTCCAGGCTCCAGGATCCGCGGCTTCCATGACACAAACGGGATGGGGGCAGAAAGCAGGAGAGGAGAAGGGCTCGATCACCGCAGGAAACGAACTGGATGCGCCGAAACCCACCCAGAGGCTTGACCACCCCAGAGAACAGGTAGGATGCGCCAACACCCTGGGCCAGAATCTCCTTCTGCTAAAGGACAAAAAATAAAAATAAATCCTCCAGGGAGATGTAGAAATGCTCACCACGAGTCCAGGTTGGTCAGTTCATTCTGTCACGGTGTAGGAGGTGGAGATGATGGACCATGTGTGGTTGAGCTGAGCAGGAGGAAAAATGCAGGCTTCAGTAAATGTAAAAATGGTTTAATGGCAGGATGGGATGAACAGGAAACACCAGCAAACAGCAACAATGAACTGACAAAGGACAGGGGCAAAACAAGTAGTTTAAATACAGAGGGCTAATTAGGGAAACATGGGCAGGTAAACGAGGGACAGGTGAGAACAATAAGGGTAATCATGGCGGGAGAGGAACACAGTCAGGCGGGCAGGGGCAGATCGTGGCAGTAGTTGCCTTTAGGGGAACATCCTTAGACGATAGCCAGACCATTTGTCCAGGGGAGTAGGTGGGAGCCGGGCGATGGTGTAGGTCAGCCAACTGCTGATTCTTCTTCGCGGTCCGTTGCAGAGCTGATCTCGTCGCAATCCATGCACGGCGGGCCCGACGAAGGAACTGGGGAGTGGTGGTGGTGGTATATGTATGTAGGGGGAACAGAGAGGGCTGATATCCGAGGGAGGATCCGAATGGGGACTGACCTGTGGCGGAGGAGACGTGGCTGTTATGGGCGTATTCGACCCAAGCGAGGTGATCACTCCAGGTTGACGGGTTGATGGAACAGACGCAGTGGAGCATGGCGCCCAGCTCCTGATTCATCCGCTCACATTGGCCATTAGTCTCTGGATGGAAACCCGAGGTTAGAGCCACCCAGGCTGCCAGAGCGGTGGCAAACTCCTTCCAGACTTGGGACACAAACTGGGGGCCACGATCAGAGAGGACCTCGGTTGGAATCCCATGGAGACGGAAAACATGCTTTATCAGGAGCTGGGCTGTGACGGCGGAAGTAGGAAGGGCCTTTCACGGCACCAGATGACAGGCCTTGGAGAACCTGTCCACTATGGTTAAAATAACATTAAAACCATGTGAGAGTGGCAATCCACAAACAAAGTCCAAGGCAATATGGGACCACGGATGGGACGGCACAGGTAGAGGACTGAGTAGACCTGCAGGAGACTTATTAGTACCTTTTTGCTGGGCACATACATGGCAGGCCGACACATACTCCTTCACATCTTTGTAGAGGGAGGACCACCAGAAAGAGCGCCTAATCAGGGCCAATGTGCGTCCCACTCCAGGATGGATCAAAAACCTCCCGGTGTGTGCCCAGTGAATCACCTTCCCTCGTAGTTCCTGGGGAACAAACAATCTATTGGGAGGTCCACCCTTAGGGCCTCCAGAACCTGGTCTCTTATAGGCCAGGTCACTCCAGCCACAATGCAGGAGGCAGGCAAGATGGTGCTAGGAGTTGTTTCGTCCTCAGAGGCGTACTGACAAGACAGAGCGTCAGGCTTCGTGTTCTTAGACCCCGGTCTATAGGACAAAACAAAGTTAAATCGGGAGAAGAACAAGGACCACCTGTATTGTCGGGGTTTCAGTCTTTTTGCCTCTTTGAGGTAGATTAAGTTCTTATGATCCGTCTAAATAATGAACGGTAGTTCAGCCCCCTCCAGTCAATGCC
This sequence comes from Nothobranchius furzeri, assembly GCF_043380555.1. Lineage (NCBI taxonomy): Eukaryota > Metazoa > Chordata > Actinopteri > Cyprinodontiformes > Nothobranchiidae > Nothobranchius > Nothobranchius furzeri. Next base: position 6,450,586 of record NC_091744.1, on the reverse strand, counting down.
TCCACTCCTCCAGAGCCAGTTTCACAGCCAGTAACTCCCTGTCTCCCACGTCATACCTGCTCTCGGTGGATGTCAAGCACCGTGAAAAGAAGGCGCAGGGATGGAGCTTGTGGTCGACCGGGGATACCTGGGAGAGGGCTGCTCCAACCCCGGTGTCTGAGGCATCCACCTCCACAGTGAACTGCTGTTTGGGGTCTGGTCTGGAGAGGACCAGAGCCTCTGTGAACTTCCTTTTAATTGTCTTGAATGCGGCTTCGGCTTCTGGGGACCAAGAAAAGGGCTTAGCTACAGAGGTAAGGGCTGTTAGAGGAGCTGCAGTCTGACTATAATTACGGATAAACCATCTGTAAAAGTTTGCAACGCCCAAGAACTGCTGCAGCTGCTTCCTGGTAGCAGGGGTAGGCCACTCCATCACCGCCTGAACCTTGTCTGGGTCCACCCTCAGTCGTCCGCTTTCTAAAACAAAGCCCAGAAACTTAACCACAGACACATGAAATTCACATTTTTCGGCCTTAACAAATAGTCTGTTCTCCAACAGCCGTTGGAGTGCGGCCCGAACATGTTTCTGGTGCTGTGCAATGGACCTGGAGAAAATCAAAATATCATCAAGATAGACAGTCACAAAGTCATTAATGTAGTTCCCCAGTACAGACTTCACAAGTTTTTGAAACACAGCTGGAGCATTCGTGAGCCCAAAAGGCATTACTAAATATTCAAAGTGCCCCAGGGGTGTCTTAAAAGCAGTCTTCCATTCATCACCTTGGCGGACTCTGACCAGCCGAGTAAAAATGGTGGCAGCTTGAACCGGCTCAAAGGTGGACGAGAGTAGAGGAATCGGGTACTTGTCCTTGACTGTGATCTGGTTTAAGCCCTGGTAATCAATACAAGGGCGAAGCGACCCATCCTTCTTTGCCACAAAGAAAAAAACGGCTCCCAGGGGCGAGGTGGATGGTCTGATTATGCCGTTGGTCAGGGCCTCGGTGATGTAGGTCCTCATACAGTCCTGTTCAGGCTTGGACAGGCTGTAGAGGCGGCTGGTTGGGAGTGGAGCCCCCGGCAACAGGTCAATGCCAATATCGAAAGGGCAATAAGGTGGTAACGTGGCTGCTTGGTCTCTGCTGAACACCTGCTGTAAGTCATGGTATTGACGGGGTACCTGGGTGAGATCGGGCGGCTCCATTAGAGTCTTTACAGAGTCCTTAGGTCCAGACGAGGCAGAGGTTAAACAGGTCAAATGGCACTCCGGACTCCAGGTCTTGATACGGTTGGCTCTCCAGTCCAACTGTGGGTTGTGTACCCTAAGCCAAGAATGACCCAGCACTACTTGGTTCTGCGAGGAGGGAAACACAAATAGTGAGATCGTCTCCGTGTGGTTACCTGAGGCCTGGAGCTGGAGTGGTAGGGCCCGGCGTGTGATGGTGGACAGAGACCTCCCATCCAGAGAGGAAACAGATAATGGCTCCGGAAGCAGTTCTGTGGTTAGTCCCCACTCACACACTAGTTGAGGATCCACCAGCGACTGTTCACTTCCAGAGTCCACTAAAGCAGTTGTCTGGTGACGACGGCTATTAAAAGTCACAAGACAGTCAATGATAAAACGGGAGGTTTTGTTACCCAAATGGCTGCCCACCAGAACTCCCGGGCCTACTGGTGGGAACGTCCTTTTAACGCTGCTGGGCAGGTCTGTACAATGTGTCCTGGTTGACCACGGTACAAGCACAGGCCCTTACTGTAGCGGTGTTTGCGTTCCTCGGGTGTCAGGTGAGCTCGTCCCACCTGCATAGGCTCCTCAGGTGATTCTGGAGGAGGAGACCTATGGGATGAGCGATGAACAGGCGGTGGTGACAGGTCCCTTGCTGATGACTTCTGTAGCTCCCGATGTCTCTTGTCAATAGAAATGGACAACGAACTCAATCCATCCAAAGTGGGTGGCTCGGGGCACAGAGCCAGCTGGTTCTTAATCCGGTCATTCAAAGCCTCGATGAAGGCCGCCTTAAGTGCATCATCCCCCCATGACATCATCGCAGCCAGGGTCCTAAATTCCAGGGACAAGTCCGCCACTGTCCTCCGTCCCTGCGAGAGGTGCAACAGTCTCTTTCTGATGTCAGTGGTGGTTTCAGAGTTACAAAAAGTCAGTTTAAAATCCTTCAGGAAATCAGAGTATGAACCAGACAGGAAACTAGGATTTCTGCTCTTGGCCTCCGCCCACCTAAGTGCCTTGCCTCTCAGTAGTCCCACAATAAAAGAGATCTTCATAGAGTCTGTTGGAAAAGATGTCAGAGAGTCTTCAAACGCGAGGCGGCAATGAAGCAAGAACCCAAAACAGTCCTCGAACTCACCAGAGAAGGTCGGACATTGCCGAGGTGGAGCCGAGCGGAAGTGGGTGACTTCCGGAGGACCAAGCACTTCCGGTCCGGGTGGAACCATTCCTCCCAAGGCGTGAGCAGGTGGTTCCGTTCCGGACGCCAGAGCGGTGGTTGTCGCTGGAGCAAGGACTGAAGCAAAGGCTGGAAAGGAGAGTTGCTCATGAAGCTGCTGGAGGGTGGTCTCCAAGCGTTGGTAACGCTGGTTGGCGATGTTAAGCTGCTTCATAAGGACGGGAAGCGTTTGCTCCTGCTGTGACATCCGGATAGCCAGATCAGCGAGTGCAGATTCCGCTGGGTTAGATTGTTGGCCAGATGATTCTGTCATGACTCGAGGTAAGTGCCTAACCCAAGACATGCAGAATCATTTCTCATCGGGCAGATTAGGTAAAGTAAAGTTCTTTATTATGAAAACGGGAACAAAAATAGCACAGGGAAAGTCCTGTGGGAGTGAGCGGTGCAGCTCAAGTCCGTGTAGCGTTCGGGATGAACGAGAGAGGAGGAGAAGCCGAGGTGAGCGCTGGGCAGAGGGTGAGCGATCCGGGATGGGTGAGGTAGCAGAGGGAAACCAAACAGGAACAACGGAGGAGGATGGGATGTGGTGTATGGAATCCAGAGTTCGTAGACAGCAAGGGTGGAGCAGGTGGTGTGAGGATCCTAAACTGGTGCAATCATCCGGCATAGTGAGGTGTCTCCATCCTCCTTTTAAACCCGCGTCCCTGATTTGGAAATCTCCTGCAGCTGCCGCTCCCTCTGCACCCCACCTGTGGAAAATCAGCTCAATACTGATTAGAGTGAGATGGTGTGACTCACCTCTGCCCAGGTACATGACAAGAGGAGTGTTTAGTTTGTCCGAGACAGCGGAGCTGCAGACCGGCAGCAGACGCTGGAAAAAACACAAAGGAGGGGGCGCTTCGGCTCCATGCTAACACCGCAAAGCATCATGGGAGTTGTAGTCTTTGCGGTGAAATTGGCCAGCGGGTCAGTTTTAATATATTTTTGATATTTATCTCAGGGGCCACATAAAAATGCTCCGCGGACCTTGTGTCTGACACGTGGTGTAGACAGTAGCGCCCCCAGAAGATTTTCTTAACGGGGACCAGTAAAGATTTTGGGGTGGCATACCAAATTGGTCCTGGTGATAACTCTGGGAGAGTTTAGCCTGTAGCTGTGCATTGCATTGCTGAATCATAAGTTCTGATTTAAAAACAAAAGACCAATGCATCCAACATATTTACCCCTATCACAAACCCTAACCTTAAATCACATATCTCTTTTTGTACAGCTAACCTCTAACACCGTGAAGGGAAGCGAAGAACCAATAGCTCAGAGAGCAAGACCGTGCAGAGACTTGGATGCCCTTAAAAAGACCTTAAACTGGATTCTAAAATGAACAGGTGACCAGTGCAGTGAATCCAAAACGGGAGTCAAATGCTCCATCCTTCTCATCCCAGTGAGTACCAACTGATAACGAGAGATGAGACTTGGAAACACCCAAGTACAATAAATTACAGTAATCAAGTCTTGATGAAATAAAAGCATGAATTACTGCCTCAAACTCTTGCTTTGATAGCAAGTTCTTTACCTCTTGCTCAGTTGATAGATACTAGATTTAGTCACTGCACTGATTTGCCAGTCCAAAATAAGATCCCTGCCCAATACAACACCCAGGGATGTCACATTATGTTTTAAAAAATGGGCAAGTAGACCAAAGTCAGCTTCACAGTCTCCAGATGAATCACTAGGACCAGAAACCAGAATCTCCGTCTTCTTTTCATTGAAAAGAAGGAAGTTAAAGAACATCCATTGTCTAACCTCACCAAGACATTCAGAGAGAGATTTCAGTGATTGATGGTGGCCTCTGTTACAGAGGATGTATACCTGGGTATCATCTGCATTGGGTATCAACTCAGGTTTCACACATATGAAAACCATTCTTCCAATCACTTAATGATTTTTCATATTTCTGTGAATGAGTCTTTTAAAAAAGAACTGTACTGCAATCTGTGTGTCACATTAAAATGTCTAAATCAAAATCTGTCTCTTCCTCCTTTTATTACTGGTTTACCAACATTTCCCCTTGCTGCTTTTTGGGTGAAAGTGAAAAGATGTTTTTGATTATCTGGGACATGTACTTTCCATCATTAACATCTTGTCCTCGATCCTCTTGTGGCTGTGGAGCATTTGTGTTGTGTGATTGTTTTATTCCCTACGTCAATAAACAAAAAGTCAACAGCTTTAGAGAAGAGGATGAGTTTCAAAACTATAAATGCTTTAGACGAAAGAACGGAGACGATTAAGGTTGGAAGAGATGCAGCAGGTGTGTGAGCTGAGAGAAGGATGGGCTGAAACCTTCCTGATAAATTCTCTCAGCTGAGAGTAACAGATAAATAATGATGTGGAGAAGAGGAGTGGGGATGGCTGCAAAACAGTCCTGATTACAAACTGTGTTACGTGTGTGTGTGTGCATGTGTGTACACACCTTTGTTGCCTTTACAAACAGTCAAATTCATGGTTTTATGCAACAGCAAGGAGTCAAAGATAATCACTTCTCTGTTTCCCATATTTCAGAGTCATCTTTCTTTCATATCTCGTATCCAGCAGCTGCCAAAGCATCAGAGTCGGTTATGAGCTGCATTCAGACCAGTAAGATGCAGAGAGATGATATCTAGGTGTTCTGTAACCTTGTTTTTTTCTGCTGCCCACCTTATTGCTTGATAGTTGATAAATGTGTAATCCATTCTTCCATGACAACAGAGCCACCACATCATCTTGTGAAGATGAAAGGACCAGGAGATCTGCAGCACTGGGAAACATTGAGTTCTTTGGATTACTTAGCAGTTATTTTAACATTTACTGTGGTCACGTCTTTAGTTCTGATGGCATGAAATCATGTTTATATATATATATATATATATATATATATATACACACATATATATATATATATGTATGTATATATACACACATATATATATATGTATGTATATATGTGTATATATGTATATCCATCCATCCAACTAAACTAACTTAAGCAGGTATTGTCCAATTGGCAAGGGACACAAGGGACAGGTCACCTGTCTATCACAGGGACACACATGGACAGTCATTCACACATTAACTTAACTCCAATTCTCCTTATCTGTGTGTGTGTGTGTGTGTGTGTGTGTGTGTGTGTGCGTGCGTGCGTGTATGTGTGTGTGTGTGTGTGTGTGTGTGTGTGTGTGTCTGTTAAATATAATTTTAAAAAGCCCTGGAGGGAGTAAAAAGTGAAAAAGCTGTAGCTAAAAGGCCAAATTTGTTTGAAATTTTTCTAAATTTATGAGTGCCACCAATTTGTACCCAAACTCGTTTTCATTTATCAGTTGTGCTGCATCACTAGAGCAGTAGTCTGCACAAAGACTGAGTCAGAATCAAACCAAAGGCAAATAACTTCAAGGTCTCGTCTCATGCCGTCTGAATATCAAGCCTGTAAAATCTGGTAATGGACACTCGGCTGGCATGTTTTAATGTTGTAATAATAATTTTACAGAGAAGCACTGAGAACATTGTAAAATTCTCAAGGTAATTAATTTTTAGCTTTTATTGCCATAAGCGGTTAAATTTAAAACTTGCTGCCTGAAAACAATCAAACTTTTCTATTGTCTTATTAACGGTGCAATTAAAACAAATTTTACAGTGAAATAATCACAAAACAGACTAACATCTCAATCAAGGATGGACATTACCGTAACACTGAAACAGATTTCCTTGTCAGCCACAGGGTTGTCAAAGTACTTCATCAGATCGTTCAGCCTGTAGCAAAATGACAATGAGTGAAGAGGTGTGAAACAACGTTTATGATTGGCAAAATTTTTGTAATAGCATTTTGTCCTCATGGGCTCCCGTAGAAGGAAACAGTGTCCAATATGGCATTGCCTAGAGACTTAGACCTGCTCCCATGTATTTTAGACCCACTTTTTATTGTTATATGTAACAAAGAGACTAACATTTTTCAACAACTGGACAACTTTTAATTAATTTTTAATAATCTGGCTGTTTCCAGAGATTATGACAAACTACACATTGTCTCTTTAAGGACAAGTGGTTTGATGAGGATGGGACGATCTAAAAATAAAATAACCTTTGTAAATCTCATTTGAACATCGTCTTGGATTTTGTTTACTGCATTTTGTTTATGTAAAGTAAATAAACTATTTAAATGATGAGTTTTGGCAACACAATTACCGTACTGGGACCTCTCTCTCTCTCTCTCTCTCTCTCTCTCTCTCTCTCTCTCTCTCTCTCTCTCTCTCTCTCTCTCTCTCTCTCTCTCTCTCTCTCTCTCTCTCTCTCTCTCTCTCTCTCTCTCTCTCTCTCTCTCTCTCTCTCTCTCTCTCTCTCTCTCTCTCTCTCTCTCTCCAAATCATATCAGCAGAGAGGAATCATTTGGGCACGAAGACGAGAAAACCAGCAGACCTGCTGGTGACACGTTTAGCTGCTCAGCACCACGGACAGCGACCACATCCCAGCAATTTCCGTCTGTTTATGGACGAAATAAAAAGATTTTACAACCTGGTGTCCAAACGGGGATCAGCTTGTTTGTAACTAACCATTTGGACTTTTCACCTCTTGTCAGAGTAAGCCTAATCTTGATTTGATTTATTGATGTTTTCTCTGATCACGAAAAGTTAAACGTCATCCAGTTGTATAATGTGTGAAACATTTCTGTATGCTACATTTCTAAGTTATTACCGTGGGAGGGTCATCTGTGCGTAAAAGCTGTGCCATGCTTGACGCGCGCAAAGCTTTGGTGTGCGAACTTGGTGTAGGAAAAAATAATAAAGCATTTTAATAATAAGTGTTAATAAAAGTTAAGTGGGTCTAAAAATGGGTCATCAGCCTGGAGTTTGATTATTAAATGTGAAGCTGTGCTTGCGCGCAACATTGGATCCTTTTGGAGATCATGCGTTTTCAGGAGGTGGCATAAATATGTTATTCTAAGTTCTGAGCTTCAATTATTGTTTATTTATTTTGTTTGTTTATTGATAAATATAAAATCTGTTCAACTTTCTCATCGAGCTGCGGACTTTTCATTCCAAAGTAAGCGCGTAAAGAAGTAATTCCAAACCCAGAGGAACAACACCTGCATGTGGACTATACATAATGGATCTTCTGGACCTGAACTGGTCTCCCCTGCCATCAGAACTCAACTCCTCTGGACTCACTGGTCCACCTTTTCTGTTTTTTTACCCTCACCTGTCGAACATCTCCAACGTGTCCGCTCAGAGCGTCCCCTTTCAGGGCAGCAGCACCCTGATGACCGCGGTCATCTCCTTCACCGTCTTCTTGGTGGGTCTTACCGGAAACACGTTGGTCATCTACGTGGTTCTGCGCTACGCCAAGATGAAAACCGTCACCAACATCTACATCCTGAACCTGGCCGTGGCCGACGAGCTCTACATCCTCGGGCTGCCCTTCCTCACCACGCAGAATGTCCTCTCTTATTGGCCCTTCGGTTCCTTTCTCTGCCGCGTGGTCATGACCGCAGACTCCATGAACCAGTTCACGTCCATCTTCTGTCTCACCGTCATGTCCATGGATCGTTATCTGGCGGTAGTCCATCCGATCCGCAGCACCAAGTGGAGACACCCCCGCGTGGCCAAGGTGGTGAGCGCAGCGGTCTGGGCTGTGTCCTTCGTTGTGGTCCTGCCGGTGGTCATCTTCTCTGATGTCCAGGTACCATCTATACGGAGGAGGATTGGTCCACTGGACAAAAAAAAAAAAAAAAGACTTCTGACCTTTTTTTCTCAAAAGTCTGATTTTGACTTCTGAGGAAAAATTTAAATTCTGAAATTAAAGTCAGAATTCTTTTTATTTTCAGCTGCTCTAGTCCTCCAGTAATATGCAGCCACGTTTGTGTCACTGAATAATTACTTAATATAATAAAACAAACTATTATGATAGTTCATTAACATAGTAGTCAATGATTTCACAAACTGTTATTTTATTTTGGCTTTGAATGGGTCATTTTATGACCTTTTGTCTTAAGTTGTAATTATATGGTCATTACAAAACAGGTTTGTGAAGTTATTTCCACTAAGTCCCTCTCAAATGAAGCAATTTCAGCAGTTTTACTTTTGACAGTTTCAGTACCTTCCAGAAGGAGCTGTTTCAGAAAACAAGCTGGTGCTGGCGAAAGCTCTCGCAGGTCATGGGAATCCAAAGGGGTTCGAATGAAACTTAAGAAGTTCAGCTGCCTTCATTCCAACCCCTTTGAAAAGCTCAAGCTGGCCACACTCACCTATTGCCCACTTAGGCTACTATAAGTTGAGAAGCTATGAGATCCAGGGGCTCAGAGTAGAGTTCCTTCAGTAGCAGATCTTTTTAGCACACAAAAGGTGGTTCTATTCTAATTTCTCCATATGTGACATCACAAATGGGACTTTTGACTTGGCTTTTTTTAGGTGCATATTTCCTAAAACCAAACACAGATTGAAACCAGATGGGTGGTTTTATTAATACTTGGAGTGTTTACAGAGGCACAGAGACCCACATGGCAGCATAAAACAATGCAAAGGTGCATATGTTGTTGCCTTTAAATGGTTAATAATTTATGTCATTCACAATCTACTTCTAGGACACATTTAACTCCTGCAACATGATCTGGCCAGAACCAAATAACGTGTGGTCCACAGCCTTCATCATCTACACAGCCATGGTGGGCTTTGTTGGACCTCTGCTCATCATCTGCCTCTGTTACCTCCTCATTGTTGTTAAGGTGAGCGAGAGACTGACGACTCCTGGATAAATTCATTCTTTGCTCATTGAAGTGTCTCAAACACTTCTGGTGTGTTTGCCTTGCAGGTGAAGTCCTCCAGCGCTCGAGTTGGCTTCACCAAACGCAGGCGTTCAGAGCAGAAGGTGACTCGGATGGTTGTAGTCATCGTGGTGGTCTTTGTGCTCTGCTGGCTGCCATTCTTCATCATCAACATGGTCAACCTGGTGGTCATCATCCCTGAGTCCAGCATCACCGCTGGCATCTACTTCTTTGCCGTCATACTGTCTTACGGCAACTCCTGTGCAAACCCGCTGCTCTATGGCTTTCTGTCCGACAACTTCAAGCAGAGCTTCAGAAAGGTTGGTTCAGTAGCATCTCCACCTTAATGACTCTGCTGTAAAATGTAGGTAACATTTCAGTAAGATGTTTCATTTCATTCAATGTAATTTGGACTTTTGGAATGAAATTTTGACACTGTTTCATTGTTTTACTAAATAGCGGCAGCTGAATGCAACGGATTGGACATAAAACCGATGGAAGGGAACCAGTCAGGCTTGTAAAAAGTTTAGATTTTTTGTCCTCAAGTCAAAACGTTGGGCACCATTTGCAAAAATGTACAAAAAATATATATATATTTTGCTGATAAACTATAGAAATGAGTTTCTAATCATGCTGTAGACATGTGGAGTCAATAATTTGGGACTTTAGTGCATCTTTGTTAAAATTTAAATATTCTGCCTAAAACTGTCAATGTTGCGCCCTCTTCAGGTAAAAACTCTGCACTACATTAGAATTTAAATCTGCCATCGCTACTTGGTTAAAGGTACCCTATGAGGTTAGCTGGTACCATTTGATGTTACAATGCTGCTGTGAGACTGTGTGTGCGTATTTGTTTGCGGCTCCGCCCTCTCGGTCTGCCAGGCAACACCTCCTTCTGGCACATTTTTCAAACAGGAAATGGGAGTGGAGTTAGACTCTGTGTTAGGGGTGACTTCCTCTTTAAAATATTGATCAATTTTCCACCTCAAAATGAATTTTTAACGGATGCATTTTGGTTTTCTTGCCTTTAAATTTGTTACGGCATGTCTTTTTCTCTTTTAAGTCCTGCAATTAGTTCAGTGTGGGTAGTCGAACCTAAGCAGACAGTATCTATCTGTGCACCTTTGATTTCATCCAGCTGCTTCAGATGCATCATCAAACCAGCAACTCGCCACCACTGGAAGTTGACCCCGTCATTGCTATATGCTGCATATCTTTATTCTTTATTTGCTGTTTTAAAATTTTTCAATTCATCACTGCGATGTCTCAGACAATCTGACAGAAGCTGATTTAGACACTGCATCTGCTAAAAAAAAGTTGTTCTGGCTGTAAAAATGAAAATGTTTTGGACTTTTCTTTAGGAAGGTGTGTTTTTACATGCATATTTAAAACAAATTCTAATTCTAAATTCAACAAAACAACAAACAGCTTCTGATTCTACCATCCAGTTATACTTGCGACCTCGAGAAACAAAGTTTCAGTTTGAATCTGAATAACTTTGCAATAAATCTAAAATAAATCCAAAAGTGTCTCTAAAAACGCTAAAATAACAGCAAATTATTTTAATTAATTTTATTTGTAATTTTATCAACTTTTCATTGTTCATTTTACAATAATTGCACGTTTGCATGCTGAGCATCATTAGAATGAAAGGTTCGTTAAATAGAAAATTGTTAAATATAAAGTAGTTGGCAATTCCTCAAGGTGAGATCTGTTAAAGTTGAACAAGGCTATTCTTCATCCTTGAGCGTGCAAGCACAAGTAAAAAAAGTCCTCTCAACTTCATTATTTAAACACATCTTGAATTGTTTGAATTATTCTCCTTTGAGGCACCATGGGGGATGTTTAATACAACTCTGGTGCAGAACGACACGCTGGAAGCAAAACTAAAAAATTGCTTTATAAATTACACAATGATTAAAAAATCACAAAAGCACAAAAAGTTTAATTTGTGAACTGACTGGACATTGGCTTTTGACCCAGTATGAGTTATTTATGTTTTTTATTACAATTTTGGTGATTTGAGTAGCTTTTAGATATTTTATTGTAATGGAATGCACCTCATCAACACGCACTAACACTGTATTGGAGCAGGCGGAGGGAGACTTGGGATCTTAGTACACCTTTGTTGTCGCTTGGCTTCCCGGGGCTGGAGGCTAGGAGGGGGAGCTGGCAATCTGGTTGGGGTCTGGGGTGGCGGGTTGCTTTGCTCAGCATTGGGCGGGGGTGCCTGCTCATCATCACCACAGCAGAAAGGGGCGAACTCTGGGAACCGGTGATGGTTCTACCCATTGTGCAGCAGTACCGGGACCAGAGTGAATAGGGGGTGTATGGGGAGCTTGAGTGGGTGTCTAGCATTCATTTTTGTGTATGTGTACGCATGAGGGAGAGAGTGTGTGACTGTCTGTGTATGGCTGTATATGTCAGGTGGGGTCTTGGACTCCTCCCCTCTCCTGGAACTTCTTGTGCTACCACACATCTTCGCCTGCCCTCCCCCTGTCGCATTTGGTGTGGACTGTGGTGCCTTGGTCTGCCTGAGTGTTTGCGGCTCCCGGGTCAGAGGGTTTAAGATTTTTGGAGTCTGCCTGATTAATCCCGGTGGCTGCCTGGGGTGGATCTGAGTCCCCTGGGCTCTGCTGGGTCGCCGGCTGTCAGGTTCAGAGGAGGAGAAGTAGGACCCAAGATGCAGAATACCAGATGACACGAAGCAGGAGCGATTGAAAAAGTAAAATCCTTTATTTAGGATGTAGCCAATTAAATAACGGTGCTGGAAACAAGACTGAGAACTAAACCTAGAGACGTAAAAACAAAACAGAAGCTCATTTAAGAGCACAGGGCGACAGTGCCACAGGAGTTAAGTGCTCGCCCCGTAATCGGAAGGTTGCAGGTTCGAGCCCCGCTCAGTCTGTCGCTGTCGTTGTGTCCTTGGGCAAGACACTTAACCCACGTTGCCTGCTGGTGGTGGTCGGAGGGACAGGTGGCGCCTGTGCTCGGCAGCCTCGCCTCTGTCAGTGCGCCCCAGGGCAGCTGTGGCTACATTGTAGCTCATCTCCACCAGTGTGTGAATGTGTGTGTGAATGGGTGAATGACTGATTGTGTTGTAAAGCGCCTTGGGGGGTTCCAGGGCTCTACAAGGCGCTACATCAAATACAGGCCATTTACCAATTACCATTTACCACAGACCTACTGACAACCAGGGAGGGACCAAAAACAACGCTGACACAAGACAATGGACCCACAAACACTGAGAGACAGGACAGGGCTTTTAAACAGAGAGGGAGGCAATCAGGGGAACAGGTGACAGGTGTGAGGAGTGAAATCTAGAGGGAAGACAGGTGGCATTAATAAACTAAACAGGGGGACCTATAAAACACTGAATAACTAAACCTAAAGACTAAGGGCAAATATAGACAACTAATAACTAGAGGGATGAGGAGGACTAGTACAAAATAAAATAGGAACTACCAGATAGTGACTTTAGGAAATAAGAGGAAAGCCTAGAGAGAACTGGGGAACAATGAGACACAGGAGGAGAACCTGGAGTGAGAACAGGAGGGCGCTGGGGACCAGAGGGGCACAGAACATGACACCGGCGGAGCTGGTCACCCTTGGGTCCCGGGTCGCTGAGTTCCGGGCTCGGACGTCTTGGGGGTGGGAGGCTGCGGGTGGGCCTGTGGGCTTGCCGCTGATATCTCCCGGGACTCTGCTGGCTGCTGGTTGTGGCCCCCCGGGGCAATCCTCTGCACCTCTCGAGGGGGAGCAGGGGCTTTTCTGGTTACAGTCTCCCTGGGGTCCCTGTGCTCTGGGGCAGCTCCTGGATCTCTGGGACTTGGAGCTCCTTCCATCTCCTACACATCTTTGGGGGCAGATCTGTGGCCCCCTCACACTATTGGACGCTCCTATAAAGAAACCTTACATATACAAGCGTGGGTACACACACAGGTGCTCACATGGTGCTCTCATAAGTATGGACTTGGGCATTTTCAACACATGTCTTAAAGCTGTGGTTGGCACTTAATGCACTGTGAGTTATTATCGTGTGCTTGTTCAGTTAAACAATGTTGATTTTATATCTCCTCATCGGGTTGATGCAGTGATAGTTTGCTCCTATGTGTCCCTTTTTTGAAATTTTTTTTGTATGTTTTTCTCCTTCTGCAGGTCTAGAAGCAGACTCTTGTTCATCATTGATTGCTAATTTTTTGTGGACCCCCCCCCCCCCGTCTCTTCCTCTCTTTCACCTCTGTCTCCGTTTCTGGTCGGAATTGTAAAGCATTCAAAAAACAATAACAATAAAGTTTGAAGTATCAGGCGTGACATCAAAGCCGAAGCTTTGATCTTCCACCTGAGAGTAAATCTGTAAGGCTGTCACCAGCATCCAGACATTAATTCTGTTTGCTTCACAGCCAGACAGGACACGGAGCAGGACAGAAATAAAACAACAACTGAGCACTTTCTATGTATGTGCAATTAGCTTTTGGAAAGGTAGTTTATCCCCATTCCAACAAAAACACTGAAATATCATCATAGACCCACTAGGTGCAGCGCACACATTCACACATCAAAATACAAAGAAAAACCCTTGCTCTGGAATTTTCAAATTTGATCAATTTCAGGACAAAGTGAGACAAACGCATGGCAAAAACCAAATTAAAACAGCTCTAATTTATTGTTAAAGCAGCGCAAACAGGATGCAACGTGATTGTTTCTGAAAACATTCAAATGCAGGTTCTCTGTGTGAGGAGTATGAGATGTGCTGCTAATGGTGTAGATGATGGAGAACCCAGCGCTCCACGCACTGAGAAAACCACAGCCCAGGACTGCATCCTGCTGTCACCTCGGAACAAGGTCTGCAACGATCCTCAGAGCAGCCAGGTAAAAACACGGGGTTCATTATGGGGGTGAGGGAAGTGCGCATGGCTAAAACCAGGTGCTTTCAGTGCATACAGGAGAAAACCACACATCTGTCACCTCAGTGAGTTATCAAAGGAAATTTAGAGAAGGAGCAAGTCAGTGGAAGTAAATGCTTTTACTTTATTTCTGCAGCTCAGATTTTTTAGTGGGATAAGATGTTTTATAGGTAAATGAAGGTAAAAACAGCTGTTCTGTTCTTGCTCGGACAGAACCTAGGAGATACAGTTTTTCCAGTGAAGTAGCATTTTAAATTGATGGCTTTATTTCACATACTCACTAACTCACCTGCTCTCAATTTTCTAAACGAAAGATTTAAGATTTGTCATCCAGCATAAAACATGTCTAATTCATGAGACCAGTTTTTAATAAAAATTTGATTTTTGTCTGAAATTGACCTTGAACCAGCATTTATTCATCCCCAAAAAGCCTTATAATTACGTAATGATGAAATATCTTATTTTATCAAAGCTGATTTCACGTCATATCAGCATTAGACACTAAAGATGAGTTTCTGCTAACTTTTACTCTGACTTTTGGCTGAATATATAAAAATATTCTTCATTATGAAACCGTATCAGAGCTAAATCCACTTTTTGAGAATCTAAATATGTAAGTTTAATATCAAATCACTTGTTTTGTGACCTCTTATGCTGAAGTATAAAGACAGCCTGAGGAAAACATGTCCAATCGGATAGTTTGGGTTAATTAGGTCAGATAATGCTTTTTGCTTTTTGGGTTCCATTTTCTTTTGATTTCAACATTTCTGTTATTTTTTTATTTCTTTACTACATTCAGCTTTTTTTAATAATCTTTTTGTCAAAGGTCTCACCCCACCCCACCGGCTCCCCCGCTCTCAAACAACTGGACACCTGAACCGCTCCACACCGACATACCAGCTTCCCTCCTCCCTCCCAGAAGCCACCATGTTTAACGCCACACTGACTTTTAAGATGACCGCCTCCGACCCACCCACCACCACAGCCGTGACCACCTCCTCTGCTGCACCCGCAGATCTACAGGATCAGTAGGAAATGAACTCTGGGTTTTTAAGTGTTTGCAGAAAGGAGAACAAGCAGGTGATGCTCCTGAAGACAAAGTAAAGACAGACTGAAATGCAGAAAAAGAACAAATCTTGGAGTATTTAGAAATCCAGGTTCATCAAAACATTCATGCTTCTGAATATTTTCTCTATCATAAGTGCCTTTTCAAACATTGAAAAAAAAAATCATCAAAACTCCTTAAAAATAGAAGATCTACAATCAGTTTTGGAAATTGGAAAGGCCCAGTTGGATCAAAACATCTACTGACCAAAAGAACACAACAAAACGTCTCACATTTACCAAAAAGGTGACACCCCGAGACTTTTGAGAAAATATTCTGTGGACTGATGAGACAAAACTAGAACCTTCTGGAAGGTGAGTGTCCCATCTAATGTAAAACAAACACTGAAGCATCACGAACATTCTAGCATGGTGGTGGCAGTGAGATGGTTTGGGAGAGCTCTTGTAATGATAGAAACACGATTTCTGCTCCCTAGCAGAACTACCTGTAGAACAACATCTGATCTTTGACCTTAAACAGGATCTTCGTGTTGAAAAAATCAAATAAACCCTCCAGCATGTCTGAATTAAAACTATTCTGTAAAGAAGAAGGGGACAAAACGGTAACCAATTAACACCAATGCTTTTTAAGTTGTTTCCGATTATTATCGGTCATGCAGGCTGAGCATGAATAAAATCTCTTACACATACCTCCTGAATTAGCTTCAGATAGAAAATAGATGGTGAAACTCTAGGATTTCAAAAGCTTTAAAAACCTGACAGATCTACGTCACACTGTCTCTTAACGTTCATGGACTCACCTATCTTGACTTGCGACGGGGAAGGCTGTTGCTGGTTTAGAGTCCAGGAAACAGCAGAGAATCTCTCGGCTAGTAGCTAACCGCAACTCCACCACATGGCAGAACTCCTCCAGGCTTATGATTTTTGTGGGGATAAAATATCAACGTTATAAGCAAACAGAGTTAGTGATAGAGTCGTGTTGCTGTTATCCAATCAGAAACGAGATGTCCAAATATCAGGAAATAAAATAAAAATAAGACTCCAAATCCTGTCGTCTGAACCTTCTCCTCCAGCTGACAAGTACTTCCTGATTCAGGCTCATCTGAGCTTTTTTCCCCCCGGAGTACAACTCACAAGTTATTCATTCCTACTAGAGACCACTGCAAATGTATTGATTAAACAAGTGTTCAACTCCTTTAAGAACTATGGGTGAATAATTGTTTACAGCACCGTGTGAAGCAGCTTTTTGCTTCCTGTGTTTTCCAGTCTCTTTGTATCTAAACAGTAGACGTGATGTCTGTTTGAGACGTGCTGGTAAATACATTTGGCCTTTGTGATGCTGATCCCACTTAAGCTCTCATGGATCACATATCTCATGACCGAGATGAAGAGGAGGATTATGGGGCTATAGCATACGCCTATTTATGATTGGCTGGTGTGTGCTGTTTGAGTTTGTTTGTGGCTCTGCAACATCAAGCTGTTTCAAAAAGATCTGAACCAAAATGTATAATATAAGAAATCTAAACGTGTTTATTATATTCATGTTTTGTGCCATCATACCTTTTTTTTTTATTATCGTATCATTAAAAAAACCCACCAATATTTCCTCGATAGAAAAACTTGATGAATCTAAACATTAAAAACTAAATATAATAAATGGTTACATTATATGAATGTGGAGGGCTTTTGGTGCCTTTCTGGTCACATTTGTGCCTGAAAGGAAATAAATGTTCTGAGTAATTTTGGAGGAGGTGACTGACGAAAACTAAGAGAGGTGAAAAAAAAATATCAACCCTGTTTATTATGAAGGCTTTTAAAATGCTTTTTGATATTTGTTGTTGTTTAAATGTGCCAGTTGTCTTTGGACTAAAATGGTGTTATTAAAATCTGATCACGTCGTTTTGTTGTTTGAAGAAGCCTCAGACTGAAAATGATTCTTTGTTGCATGATGATGTCAGACACTAATTTGCATATTGAAGAGAAATCATATACGTATCTTTTAGCATTAGGTTTGACAAACACAATGTCTAGTTTTAACCATCAGGATGGGCAATTATGAGCCCCAACAATATGCCATATAGATGCTCAAAGAACAGCTTCAAATTAGAAATACACAGTATTCTACTAACCCTTTAACCACGAGACAAAACTAACTGGTGAAAAACCTGCAAAACTTTACAAAAAAAAAATCATAATATTAAAATGTGCATTTTACAATTCTTACTGTCTTAAGGGAATAAAAACAAAATGTATTTTGAAAGATATTAACAATAGCATTTTTTGTAAGTTTACAACTATTTTTTACTCGTCCTCTGTTTAATTCTGCACAGAGAGACTCACAGGCAGAGAGGGACTTGAGGGGCGGGACTAGGCAGAGCAAAAATAACCAATCAGAAAAATGACAGAAATACTGACTGTACGGCGCGACGCTGTAGTTTTTTTAGCTGTAGTAATAAAAGGCGTCTGGCAACGGTGCAAACATCTTCTATTCTTTTTTTAGAAGAAAAATTATACTTGTTGTTGTTTTAAAGACGTGTCCAAGTCATTTAGAACAGAGGAAAGAGCCGCAGCGAACTCCGGTTCAGTCGCCATGTTCGACAAACTCGGCGTTGTGGTGTGTGACGTACGTTACTCAGCGCTGATTGGCTCGGTTAGAATTCTCAGGGGGTGGGGTTATTTGAATAGGAGAGTTCCCAGACCCTGTCTCTGAGCAGAATTAAACATAGGAGGAGTCTGGCAGGCCAGGCTAGTGAAAATACAGAAAACACCTAAAAGGAAAGTACTCAAGTAAAATGACGCTTCAGTTTGATCTTGTGTCCTAAAACAATTTCTTCCTCAAAAAGGTATTTTGTGCAACAGAGCAAACAAGAGGTAATTTTCTATCCCTCTGAAAGGTGGTAGTGGATAATATTTAAAAGCAAGGACGTACATTTAGGAAATAAACCAAAATAAAATGTGCATTTATCACCCACAGCATCAGATCCATGCTTCCACTTGTTCTTGTACCGCAGTGACTGAGGGGCTAAATCATTCAAAACTGTTTTACAAATTCAATCACAGAAAAATGTGGAAAAAAAATGACTGAATATTTTCTAAAGAAGATAGTTAAGAAATTATGGATTTAAAGCAGATTTAATTAGAATTTAAAGCATTTCAGGCAGATTTCAAGGAGAGTAGAATACATCTGGAACTGAAATGAACCCAAAAGTATATCATTTGCAAATTTAATGATTATTTTTATACAACATTGTGAAATGTCTGTGTCTGCAGCATCACCCATTTCTAACCTCCACCGTTTTCCAGGTTACCTCTCCTCATCCTCTGCAGGAAACAAGATTTCAGGAAGAGCGGGACCTTTCCACTTGCTAACAAACCAACTCCTCCCACACATGACCACAAACACCTTCACACACACGGACACGTCTTTAGTTTGTGTGGATGAAGAATTTCTGTCCATCTCCGCAGCAACACCCTGCAGTGAAGCCATCACACAGCCTGAGGGTTAACCTTAGCAGGCTGTCAAACAACATCAATATCCCGTGGGCACGTGTGTGTTTGCGTGTGTGTGTGCGTGTGAGAAGGAAAACAGGAGAAAATAGCTTCTTTCTCCTTGGCTAAACAGGATCAGAAATGTGACCAAACATTAGCAAGTTCACTTAAATAGGAAATTAAAGGAAATGTCTGAGATTCTTCCCTTCTGTTACAAATGATCAGAGAAAATATAAAACATCACAAAACTGGCAGCAGAGCGGATGAAGTGGACCAGTCCAAGCAGACTCTCCTCAGAAATGAGCCAGACCTACTCGCATCTTTTTATCGCAAATGAAAAATATGGAAAAGTTACAACAGCTTTACAAAATGTTGTCTTTGTCTTTATTTTGAACATGCATACATACACATAGTAATACACACAACATAAGTAACTTCTCCTTCTCGTTTTTTTTACACATGCTCAAAAGGGAGTAGGAAGAAGCATCAGCTTATTTAATCCCACCCCTTTCTCAACATCAAATAACTAATAGTTATTTAATGTTGTCTGGTAGTTTTTGGCAAGTTGCTTTGCAACATATTCACACAAATGGCACATGGTTTATCACGATCGTATCATAAATACAAACATTTTGTGTTTAGGCACACATTTTTGGACCTTCTTCTTCCTTGTATTTGGTAAACATCATGAGTTGAAGCCTTTTTTTAAACAGCATCACGTTTGAACATTGCCTCAGTTCATCACTCATTCTGTTCCACAGTTTCACACCGCACACAGACACACTAAAAGTTTTTAATGTTTGAATTTTAGCTCCCCTCTTAACTTCCATCCTTCAGTTCTTTTTAAAACACAGAAAAGGTTTAATTACTTGCAACATTTCGTCTGCGGCTGCAAACGTCATCAGGCTGACGCCGATGGTGGCGTCACTTCCTTCGTTTATCCGCGGGCAGCAGAGGACGTTGTCGCCCTCTGCTGCCCGCTCTCCCCTCTCCGATGACGCAGTCCCATGTGCGATCCAACGAGTAAACTCCAGCTGTGTTGATGGAAATCAATCTGTCTGTACACGACAGATTGATTTCCATCATTTTTCCGGACAAGAGGGTGGCAGGCCTCGATATTATTACCGCCCACCAGGATACTTTTGGATTTGAGGAAGGAGAAAACCAGTTCTTCCACGGAGCTGGCGGACTCCGCGCTGGTATCCTCCCCCGTCAGCGGTCGCCGCCTGAGCGTATGACCGGGGGTTTAACGTGAAGCCCGGTGATGACCACATCGTTGATCCTGGTGTACTGCTCCAGGTCAGCTACCCTGCTCTCCAGGAACGCCAGACGCCGATCTTTTTCAGCGTTTTGGATGCGGAGAGCTTTAACCTCCTCTACCAGGTTCAGGATGGCCTTCTGTTGCAGTTTGACAACTGTCATCTCCTCCGACAAAAAGTCCAGCGACTTCTTAATATCATCCCCTTCCTCGGCTGTCAGGGCTTTTTTCGATCCCATTAAAAGAAGGTATTTTCATGTTAGCTTATTCTCCGAACAAACCTAATTATTTCCTTACTGCCACGCAGGTTGAAGTGAGCCGACAGGACGCCCTTAATTGGTCCTTTAAAAGAATCAAACCCCAAAAGGTCAAATTCTAACAGGATTTGGGGGTGTGAGGTTAAATCTTTTGTTATTTTATACTTACGTATTGTAATCACACAATGTCCGTCTTTCTATCAGAGCGCCCCAGGGCAGCTGTGGCAAAGCAAGAATTTGGTCTAGTTCACTAGGCTACCACATTCCAGCTGTGAGGGGCAGAATGTGAAAAAATCCAGGAAATCCCATTGTACAGTTTTAAAGAATTTATTTGTATAACGATGGTTTGTGTAATGATGCAGAGTGTGTTGCACCTACAAACAAACAAGAACTCTAGCCCTCACAGACCTGTTACTACTTCTTTAAAGCCCCGATCTCCTGATCACGTGACGTGTGACACACGGATGAAAATCAACTGTAGAGCCGTGATGTTTACTCTCAAGGTGGGCGAGCTCATTCCCAGGCCTGCCCCGTTAAAAAACGCCATTGACGACTTCAGTCAATGGCAGCAAGCGGTTGGATTTAGAATGACGACTTTAATCGTCAATGGCAGTGAATGAGTTAAGAGAGGGGGGGACCACAGTAACAAAGGTTAATAATGGTAAAAAAAACTAGTAGTAGTAGTAGTATTGAGTATTGAGTTGAACTTCTGTCATTGATGAAATATTTATTTTTCTCACCATTATATAAATAAATTATTTAACAATCATATCAAATCCAATATGGGGCAATCAGAGGCTGCCCTCCTGTATCTGGTCAGAAGAAAATAAAAGAGACATTTGACAAATAAAAAAAAAATCTGCTAAAATATCTGTAGTTGTGCGTTATATGTCTCCCTGTTTTTTATGGGGACATATCATGGAGAATCCACTCGTTGGAACTTTTTACCATGTTAAATTGTCATTTCCTCATGATCCCAAACCCGTTCTGGCTGAATTCATACATTTTCCTGCCTCAGCTTCAATTTAGTTGATGTAAAGGTTTTTCCTAGCCTGGCAAGCCAGACTAAATAAATGTATTATTTAGTCTGGCCACGCTCCATTGACGGCTCTCGGTTGTGGGGCGGGTTCTACCGTTGTCTTTCAAATGATCTCCGCATGCTATTGGACAATGAATGTGACATACTCTTGTTTCACTCTGTTGCATCATCCCACCCACCAGGCATATAGAGTGCCCTGATTGGCCCACAAAGCGGATAAAGCTCTGTGATTTGTTCACTAAGCAGATAGGGCACTATGATTGGCCTACCATTATGGACCAATCACAGCTCTTTATGTGTTTGAAACCTCTCTAGAGAGCTGTGATTGGCTAGCCAGAGTCCTGGTAGGAGCTGCTGAGGTTCCAATGGAGCATGCCTAGACCATTCTTTGCAAAGCAAGAATTTGGTCTAGTTCACTAGGCTAGGTTTTTCCTGCATCCAGTAGAAAGTAGTTCTCATTAGTGCCACTGCCAATGGTAATCTTTTATTATATATTGTGCATACCTTTGCTCTAAAAGTTTTATAATAGCATGATATGAAACCTTTAATCTTTTAGAGTGATCGACTCTTCAGATTTCTTTGATTGTTTTACGTTTTTTCTGCTACATTCTGTTTTCTTTAACCCTTCCATCTCTTTCCATGGATTTCCCTCTTTCAGACTTTACTCCCCTTCTCTTTTTTGCAGACCCCTCCTATACTCTCCCCCCTTCTTCCTGTAGTCCTACAATAACACAGACAGAGGCCTCAATAAGTGCTGTTTTCCTGACTGGCTGGAGGACCTTCCCCATAACCAAACAGGAGCCCAGCTCACTTTACCTTCACCCAGCCTGGACCTGACCAGTCCAGACTGGACTAGAAAAAAATACAAAAATCATCACCTTTTGCATTAAGAGCTGCAACTTAGAAAGACCAGTTAAGCACCTTGTGATTTTTAGAGGCACTATATAAAAAAACGTTCTTCTTCATCTTCTTTTTCTCATGACTCATTTTCTCAATCGCTTTCTTGCCGGTAGGGCTGTGGGGAGCGGGTGTGTAACTTATTATTTACTGAGGAAAAGGTTTTTCTGTTCAACATCAGACTCCCAAAATCCAAATTAGGCCCGTATAATCAACAATACTGCCAAGCGCCCCCAATTGCTGAGGAGTGATCTTGGAGAACCACCGTTAGTATCCAGGAAACAGCAGAGAACGTGTCGACTGGTAGAGGCTAACCGTTAGCATTACCGACTCCACCACACAGTAGAAATCCTTTAGGCTTGTGTTATATGTGGAGAAAAAACATCAATGTTGCAATATGGGGTCAGTGGTAGAGTTGTGTTGCTGTTAGCCAATCAGATGTGAGATGTCTCCAAATGTCAGGAAGTGAGCATCCAAATCCTGCCATCTGCTAGATTCTGGAACAGGTGCACCAGGGCGTTATGTACCGGGAATTCATTCCTACTAGAGACCGCTGCAAATGAATTGATTAAACGAGTGGGCCACACCTTTACAATAATGTTACTTTATAGTTAACTGTTGCTTTCTGAGACTTACAGAAAACAATCCTAATATGTGTTTTAACCAGAATAATAAAACTTAGTAAATTTGGCACAATCCATCCATCCATCCTCTTTTGCTTATCTTGTTGCGGGGACAGCAGCCTGTGGTGAGAGGTTCAGACTTCCCTCTCCCCGGCCACATGGGCCAGCTCCTCTGGGAGATGGATGGATGGATGGGTGGAGTTTTACAAAGGTTTCATGTTTATTGTGTGTTTTTTATTCATTTATTATGATGATGTAAAAACATTGGGGACCATCAGGGTTGACACAAGTGCAAAACAAGGACATACATGAAGGAAAGAATCCTTCACGCTGTGTTTCAAAACTGGACTGAAACGTTCTCTACATTCCTTCTCTCGCTCACGTGCATTTTGCTTCTAAATCTTTAGTCAACTGAAGCCAGAGAAGATAGAACAGAGGAATATTTTTGATTCCTCCTGAGCTCCAGATGCCTGCAGGGAGAACTGATGGACTCAGCCAAATCAAATACCCAGGAAACGCCTCAAACACGTGCCATACGCAGCTTCAGGAAATACTGCAGGGAGAAAAAGTGAAGGCAGTGAAGAGGAAAACTTGCCTCTGAAAAACGGCCTCTCACTTTTGTCCTATTTTCAGCTGTCGCTGTAGTTGATCCTTCTCTAGGAGCTTGAGGTAAGGTAGCTTGAGCAGGGGAGGGATGCGTGTGGCCAGCTCTTGCTTGAATGTGAATGACTGTGTCAGAACCAGAACCTGGAGTGAATCGGACCCAAGAATTCAGCCAATACCAGAATGAAGCAGTAATAGTTTTTTTATTGGTGAGGATTTATTGCTCTGTCCCAGATGCCGAGCACAGGAACTGTTTGCTGGACTGCTGAGAGTTCCCTGACGAGCAGCACTGGAACATAAACAGAGCAGATGGTTAGCAATCTCTCACCATGGGGGGGCAACCAGGGGGGCGTGGTCATGAGTACAGTCCAGGTGGGTGTAGCATCATGAATGTCCTGTTTTTGACCTAAAGGTCATGATCTGCTGCGTCTGCTCGAGCAGAGACATAAAGTCTCTGACACAGGCCTAATCTACATGAGATAGTGGCCAAGGTCTTTCATGCACTCTGCTCATCTGAACTGCTTCACCTATTACAGCTCAAGACGAAGACAAAGATCTCTCTTGATAAACACATAATCAACAACTTTGTTGTTACCAATAATAATGTGAGCCCAATGTTCAATCAATCTGTGAAATGACAATGTTATTACTTGATATTATAATCCTGTGATCAGTAGTATTTTTCAAGTAATTATAATCTTGGGCATTTGCACTAGACACTGATTTCACAGAGTAATGCTAAAGTCACATGACACATTTCCTTTTGTCTGATCCAATCAGAACCTTCGTTTCTGGCGCGAGACATGGTTATCTGTGGTGTTTGTATAAACCCTCTTTTGCGTGTCAAATTCTGATTCGCCAGTAAACCAAAATATGACAATTATAAAACTATTCCACGCCACCTTTTTTTAGTTCAAAGCGTTCTAGAGAAGCCTCGGACAGGCCATCCGGACTTCCCCATCAGCCAAAAAGAACCTTGACGAGCTGGATAAAATCTGTTGCAAGTTACACCCGACCGCATCGGTTCCTTCAGAATAAAAGCAGAACCTCACGACCCCTTCAGGGTCTCGCTGACGCCAATGATAACCTGTCGTGACCTGGAAGAATTCCAAGACTAGTTTGGTCGGCACCGCTGCTTTTCTACCGGCTTCGGTTCCAAGGAGGGTCCAAGAGGACCTCGACATCCTGGATCTAAACGGAGGCTTGCCCTGGGTACATAGACCGACAGATGGCGTCTCATGTGTGTTATAAATCTCCAACTATAGTTTAGAGCGAAACATTCACTCCCAATCAGAACTAAATGCTTCTCCGGATCCGTTGGTTCTGATAACAACATTCCACACATACACCATCATCTCACATCTCATTCCACCTAGTCCATCAGTACACAGAGTGTTTAAAGTTAGTCTTGTTTAAATTGTGTAGAAATAAATGTCTTAACTATTATAGACCTGACTCTCTTTCTTTCCTCGGAGTTAATACAAAGTGTCAAGTAATCCCTGCACCTTTGGGCACCAAAACGACAGAAATGAAATGGCTTGATCCGTGACACATGGAACGTGGGGTGGACGCGCAGGGCGTGTGGGAGGTGGAGGCGAACAGCAACAGGATTAATGACTTTGGAAATGGGCAAGGGACCAATAAATCTCGGGGCAAGCTTACGACGACTCTCCACCTTGAGAGGGAGTTCCTTGGTAGAGAGCCACACCCTCTGCCCCTCCTGGTAGGCTGGTGCCGGGGCGGCAGTTTGCACTGCAGGAGTACACAGCAGTGGAACGTAGTAGAGCCCTCCAGGCCGTTCTCCACACACGTTGGCAACGCTGGGCTGCTGCATGAGCAGAGGGGACGGTGGCCTCCTTCTCCTGAAGGGAAAAAACAGGAGGCTGGTAGCCATAAACAACATAAGGGAGAGAGATTGGTGGAGAAAGAAGGCAAACAGTTAAGGGCATATTCAATCCATGGCAGGTTCTCAGACCACTTTGATGGATCCCGTTGACAGAGGCCTCTGAGTTTGGTTTCGATCTTCTGATTTGCCCTTTCAGCCTGTCCGTCCGTCTGGGGATGAAAATCAGAAGACAGACTGCGATTGATGCCAAGCAGATTGTTGAACTCACCCCAAAACTTTGAAATGAACTGAGGGCCTCGATCTGAAACAATGTCACATGGCAGACCGTGTAGATGGAAAACCTCCCGAGCTATGACAGTACTCAATTCCTTGGCAGTGGGGAGCTTTTTGAGGGGAACAAGGTGAGTCATTTTTGAAAAACGGTCGACAATAGTGAGCAAAACAGAATATGAGTTGGACTCTGGCAAACCTGTGGAAAAATCCATTGCGACATGGGACCATGGTCTGTGGGGTACAGGCAGTGGTCTGAGTAACCCAGCCGGAGGTCTCCTGGAGGGTTTGGATTGGGCACAAATGTGGCAAGCAGTGACAAACTCCTTGACATCGCGAGTTAGGGTACACCACCAGAAAAGTCTCAGAACCATTGACATAATTTTATCTCCATCTTGAGGTTAAAACTCTGCTCCACATTTATGTAGAACCAGCTGTGGCTGATGGCTTAGCTGAAAAAAGTGACGTTATCAGCAAAGTACTACGTGGCTGCACCGCACTGGTCTTCAGGTGAGGCAGCCGCACCTCCAGGCTCAGCCACTCACCTGCCAATATGACACTTGGAGCGCTTGGAGCCGTTCGCCTTCTTGAAAAAAAAAGCCCTCCTGCCCTTTTTCATCTAATGATCACGTTTAACAGGAAATCCTCCAGAATGCTGCAGAATCTGTTTGCTTTTCTCCTGAGCGATAAGTCTTGTGTGAGTGCGTGCTAGCGTGAAAGCGCGAGTGCACACGCGCTCGTTATTAACTCGTTTTTGGATTGAGAAACTCCGACAGCACCGGCCGGGGGGTTGAGGGGGGTGCGGTCTACCTCAGTGCCGCTCTCTCGGTCTGCCAGGAGACGCCTCTTTCAGAAGCGTTTCCCTAGCAGGAAGTGTGGATGAAATACATCTCCACCCAGGCATTGACCCTCACTTTAATGAGTTTAATGATTGCATATATTTCCTGCTCCTCTGCCCTGAAAGTGGAATTACAACTCTTGAAAAACTAACCTGCAGCAGCCTGCTGTAGCTAGCGCTACCAACAAGCTAATGCTAACATGAGCCAGACTGTTGGACAAGTAATAGTTTTACTTACAAGACCAGTAGCAACAAAGCGAGGTCACCATCAGTCTGTGATTTTGTAGCCTCCTTTAGCGCCCTCAAACTAATGTAGG
Source organism: Nothobranchius furzeri (assembly GCF_043380555.1). Classification (NCBI taxonomy): domain Eukaryota; kingdom Metazoa; phylum Chordata; class Actinopteri; order Cyprinodontiformes; family Nothobranchiidae; genus Nothobranchius; species Nothobranchius furzeri. The sequence continues at coordinate 6,424,015 of NC_091744.1, read as the reverse complement.
CTGCACTGATGTTCACTCTGGTTTTAGCTCTTTGCTTCGCCTCCAGAGACATCACTTGCTTACTTTTACTTCCAGGCGCCACCATGCCCAACAAAAAAGCTAACTTCTGAATCACACATATGTTGTACTTTAATTTAAATGAAAAGTAAGGCTGTGTGTTTCCACCATGCCAGTCACAAACTTTGAGATTTATCAGCTTGTAAATGTTTGTAATTAGCATGACTACAAATCGACATGTAACGAACCAGACACGGAGAAAAACAGAGGGATTGGCTGTAAGTTCAGCGAACTTTAAATCTTTCCTTCAGGAGGAAAGAGCCACCATAAATCTGGCCATTTGTTAAGAAGCTGCTGCGCTAGGGAGCAGAGTTTCTGTGGTGACGTCATATATGAAGCGCATTTGTAGTCCTGGACTTATTTTCACACAAAACCTAAAATACCCCCATTTGAAAATCTTGGTATCAAAATGTGTATTTAAAATTCACGGACATCATATGTGAAATCCATGGCACATAACAAGCGGATTTAGAAATGAGCCTTTTTAGCGCTATTGACTTCATTCATTTTTACGTTCTTTCGGGGTCACATGGTCACCCATGGCGAAGTATGGGTGTGACTAAGGCTCCCTTTAGAGGGCCTGCCCGCTCCACAAAACTATCCAGTGTGATTATTGGTCAGCAGAGGGCTGCAGGGTGGTGTCATGTGAAAATGGTCAAGTTTCATATTTTAAATGCTTAAATGTCAAAGCTTTATCTTAAAGTTAAAAGAAAACTATTTAGTGTTACTTTAAAATGAGATAACTCACAGTTAATGAATGATTTTGTTTGGTTTAGATCACATATGTCAGACTCAAGGCCCGCGGGCCAGATGCGGCCCGCGGAGCATTTTGATGTGGCCCGCGAGATAAATATCAAAAATATATTAAAACTGGCCCGCTGGCCGATTTTACCGCAAAGACTTCAACTTCCATGATGCTTTGCGGCGTCAGCGCGGAGCCGACGCACCCCCTCCTTTGTGCTTTTTCCAGCTCCTGCTGCCGGTGTCTGCAGCTTCGCTGTCTCGGACAAACTACACTCCTCTCACTCAGCGCCGAGTTCACTCAGCTATTTTCTGACGTTGAAGCCCAGAAACGGAGATTCTAGCCGCTCAGTAATGTGTTCACGACTGAAAGAGAAAGTTTTCCAACTAACGTCCAGACAGAGCCGATATAACTCCAGCGAACAGCGACACGCTCAAACCAGCATGACTCTGTGGTTGCAGTAGTTGTGTTTCCTCCCCGACACACAACAACTGGTCAAGCTGCTCAGACATGTTCAGCAGCACAAACCTATGTGAGCACCTGTTGTCATCTAATGTTGTCATTATTATGATGAAGATGAACAAAACAACAGGAGTCTCCTCCTCAGCTCAGAGCTCCTCAACCCCATGATGCAGGTATCTGGCTGGAACAGGTGAGTATCACAGTAAACCAGTGGAGCAAACTGAACTTTAAATATGTTGGTTTTATGCTCTTTTTCTGCTCCAAAACATGAAAGTTAACAGGTGAGATGTTGCATTTTCATTTAAGATAAAATGATATTTTTATTTTGTTGTTGGCCCGTGAGAAAAGATTTAACCTACAGTAAACAGGAAGTGGAAAGGATGCAGATAGATGAATAGAAAATCCCTTTATTGTTCCTCAGTGGGGAAAGCTAGACGTCACAGCAGCGATGACACGTATTACAGGAGAAAAAAAGGAGAATAAAAATAAGAAAAATGAATAAACAAGAAAACATAAATCCTGAATAGATTTTAAAAATGCTGATTATATCACAAGTAATGAATACCACTGATGCCTTTTATTTAAAACTTACTTGCTCGTGTGTAATTTGGTTATTCCACATTCAGTGTTAATGCAGAAATAAGTTTGTTTCCAAATTTAAAGGTTCAAAATTGCATATATGTTGATAAAGAAAATGTGCAAATTTGCCATCACTTTTTCAAAAATATTAAGTTTGGCCCTCGACTCCGTCCCAGTGAGTTTGAGTTTGACACCCCTGGTTTAGATGGCTCAATTAACTGTAGCCTATCATTTGAAAACTACTTTTTATTTACTCAGGAACATTATTTTATCATCATAAATACTAAAGTGTGACAAAACTGAGAAAACTTCAATACAAAGTTCTTGTTCTCATATTTGGTTTATTATTGTGGACTTTCCTGTTTGTTATCGTTCTCTGCTGGCTGAGGTGCCAGTAGGACTGAGGAGCGCCAGGTCCCAGCGGTAGTTTGGAGAACTGCATGAAGCTGGAAGGAGGAGGAGAGAGGAAGTTCTCCATGAACTTTTTTTCCTCTTTAGTTCGGAGACGTTCCGTTAGATTTCCAGAGGAGGGGGGCTGTGATCGACCAAAACTCTTAAGAAAAGTGACGAGAAACACGAAGCCAGAAGATCATCCTTTCCTCTGAATCTCCAACTTTTCACATGAAAGGCGCGAGGAGGCGACGCGTGTTTTTTCAGTTTGTTTTGCGCGTTTTGTTCTTTCCCAGCCTGGGAGGACTTAACACCATCAGAGGCGATGAGATGTGAGTGAGCTATGCCTTGTAGAAATGGACTGACTTTATCCAATCAAAAACATGGCGTCTGCGTCCTGAGGTTGAGCCTCTTTCCCGGTCTGCTTGTGGCGCTCTGCTGCCTGGAGGTGTGGGGCTCCGGGAACGGGCCCGGCGGGAGGAGCTGCGGCCCCTGTCCCGTTAACTGTAGCTGTGCGTCCGCGGGGCCCCAGCAGCTCTGCGTCGTTAACTGCTCCAACATCGGGCTGGAAAGGGCCCCAGCAGCGGTGGACTTCCCTCTAACCGTCAGCGTGCTGTAAGTCCGAATGTTTACTCAAAATATGTCACTTTTGTCTCTCCAAAACAAGAAAACAAGTTTATTATAGTGGCTTGCCCCCCCAATTGTGCGTTAAAAGCTGTAAAACGCACTCCTCCCTTATTCTCACCTTTGACACTTCAGGTTATATTAATTAATTTGTTAGAATAAAAAGTTTTCTAACCAAAAGTTGAAAATGTTTCTTCTAATGTTTCCAATTAGTGTTTTAGTCCCGTTGTTGCCAAATGCATGAAGAAAACAAGCATGCACTTAAAAAAAAGCGTTCACTTGTTGATTATCTCTAAATCTTTACAATTAAATCAACTTTACAGGCTAAGATTTTAGTCAAACGAAACTTTTATGACCGTATGTTATTTGGGAAATGACACTTTTGTTTATTTCTCCCATTTTGATTAGTTTAATGAAGAGACTTTTGCAGCATTGCTGTTTACCTGCATATGTTTACTGTTAAAAATAATGCAGCATGTTTATGTAAAAAAACGAACACAGTAATATAATAATAAACATTTAATCCACTTTAAGGATAATTTTTTCATATCTAAGTATTTAATAATGGATTTTTAAAGGCTCTGATTGCTTATGAATGTTTTTGTGATGTGACAGGGCTTTATTTATTTTTTATTAATTATACATTATTTTTAATTCAGCAGATTTTGGTGCATTTGCTAAAAGAACATTGTGTTCAGCAACAAGTCAGACCACGTGTTTCCCATTATTTATTCCCCCTGCATCTATAATCTTTATTTAACTTCAATTACATGCTGATTGCAGTGTGCATGTTGCAGTGGACCAACTTCACAAAACAGGCTGTAAAGGAGGTTTCACCAGAAAACATCTGCTTGTGTGTTTAGTCTTTGTTGTTGCCACTGCACACAACAATTCAACAGGTTTATTTAATTTGAGCTAATATTTAGTGTGACTAAATCAGAGAAGATGAGGGATTTGTTGAGTTTTGCTGTAATTAGAGATGTGTCCAGTTTTAAGGTCTAATTCCAGATGGTGTTTGGTGTGAGCCTGGTGGTAATAATGACTTTAGATGAACCTCTGCTCCCACATGGAGGTGACTTGACTGTGAACATTACTGCCTTTACTAACTAAACCTCCAGGTGCTGCTTTTATTTGCAGGAGTGCAGCACTTTAACTCCAGTGGAAATGTAAAGATATTTGCTTGGTTTCCCTTAAGATTAAATTCACTCAAATCCAACATTATCTTTCGATTAGCAATTTCAGAACAATTTCTGGTTTAACAAAATCTTATCACATGTTTGTTTTCTGCTCATCTGGGAGGAAATGGTCTTAGATGCACCTGAATCAGGAAGTACTACAAGTCAGCTGGAAGAGAAAGTAGCTTCAGACGGTTTAGGATTGTTTTTCCTGATATTTGGACGACTCGCCTCTGATTGGCTAACAGCAATAGAACTCTACCACTGCTTCAGGCTGCTCTGCAATGTTGATGTTTTATCTCCACAAGGACAGGCGGTAGAGCAGGTTGTCCAGTAATCGAAAGGTTGCAGGTTCGATCCCGGCTCCGACCAGGGAAAGCTGCTGTTGTGTCCTTGGGCAAGACACTTAACCTGCCTTGCCTGTTGGTGGTGGTCAGAAGGATAGGTGACGCCTGTGTTTGGCCAACACATTCTCACACCCTAAGCGTCGGAAACAAACGCTTGGTCAGACACCCTCCACATCAGACCCCTGACGCCAAAAGTGCCCTTTTTCGTTACTTATATGCGAAAAGGGGTTTTTCCCTTTTGTAACTGCAGATCCCAATGCAGCGTAAAACTGACGTGATGAGATATCCGCTAATGCGGCACCGAACCAGCTCATTTAACCGCACCTAAACCTAACGTTTCACTATAACCTTCCTCTCTCCCTCATCCTAACCTTAACCCTCTTGCTACGTAAAACGTTACTCTCACTGTGATCAAGCGTTTGTTTCCCATGCATTCTGACTCTGACAGTCAGAGTCTGACCGTATTTGCCGCCCAAGGGGAACGTTAGAACATACCATCTGGCGAGGGGGAGGTTACAAATACCCTCTACTTTTAACCTCCACCGTGGTAGTTGAAACCTCCCCCTCGCGTTGGCTCGGTCCAAACCTGACCAATGACGAGGCGGCTCCCGCCATTCACTTCATAGAGCCGGCTTTTAGAGCGATCGACACATCGCTAACATGTTCGCTAGCAAGATGGTTAAGGTTAGGATAGGGGTGAGGGGAAGGTTAAATAAGAGGATAAGGTTAAATAAGAGGATAAGGTTAAGGTGAGGCACAATGAGCTTGTTTGGTGCCCTGGCTGCGGACATCCCATCGCGTCAGTTTTACGCTGCATTGGGATCTGCAGTCAAATAAGGGAAAAACCCCTTTTCACACATAAGTAACGAAAAAGGGCACTTTTGGCGTTAGGGGTCTGAGGTGGAGGGTGGCTGACCAAGCGTTTGTTTTTGACGCGCTGGGAGTGAGAATGTGTTGGTTTGGCAGGTCTCGCCTATGTCAGTGCACCCCAGGGCAGCTGTGGCTCATCACCACCAGCGTCTGAATGTGTGTGTGAATGGGTGAATGACTGATTGTGTTGTGAAGTGCCTTAGGGGGTTGTAGAACCATAAGAAGGCACAATACAAATACAGGCCTTTTACCATCCACAAATAACACATGCCTGGAGAAGTTCTGATGTGTGGTGGAGTTGCTAATGCAAACGGTTAGCTTCTATAGCTGAGATGTTGTCTGCCGTTTCCTGGATGCCAAACTGCAGCAGCCTTCCCTGCTGCGAGTCAAGATGGGTGAATCCATGACAGTTAAGTGACAGTGCGACGTAGATCTGTCAGGTTTTTCAAATCCTAGAGTTTCACCGTCTATTTTCTATCAGAAGTTAATGCAGGAGATAGGTGTAGGAGACAATTTATGTTCGACCTGCATGAAAAACTCAGACTGACCGATTATAATCATAAATAATAAAAAAAATGTTTTTTCACTCTTTCACATCTTAATCATTCATGTATCTGATGGTGAAATGCTAATTTGGCTTTTTGATAGACATTTTTAAGTTAGCAAAATTTATTGACCCTTTACACCGACGTCACCTAATCTCGTGGGTCCACCATGGTGGACGGCAAAAGCATGTAAACAGTGAGCAACACAAGCACTAAACAAAGGGAAAAGTAGAGCCTGGAATTGTTTTTGTGATCAAAACAAAATCTAAACTCCTCCAGCATTCTTCAACCAGTTCATGCCCAGTTCAGTTATTAGAAGAAGTAACGCTCTAGCCGTGGCTCATAGAGAGCGGTATGCTAACTAGCTTACCAACGTTAGCTTACCTTCTCTCTGCAGCTGTTCACCGATGTAAACATGTTGCTGACTTTGCCTAAATTCACCCCTCTGGATTTATAACATTATGTTGTAAACAGCGTTTCACTTTACACCAACGGTGATTTTTAAAAAGTCCGGATCCCTACCAGCTTCTGTTGCTGGTGGTGTTACCGGGTTCAGCTGCTGCTCTCACACCGGAATGAGAAGATCTCTGAACGGCGACGCTCATATAAATAAATAACGTAATTTTAACACACGTAATCATACACTGGAGCTTTAATATTGTTAATAATTGTCTCACTTTAAACTACAGTGGATGGAGCGCAGTCTCCGTGGTGAAATACCCATCCATCAGGATTATCAATAACTAGTATAAACACATCACATTTATCCCTGTCCCCGTCTTCCTCATGAAATATATGAACGTTAATCTTACCCGGTAAAAACATGCTTGCTGCAAATCTGAGGCCTGCTAGTCCGCTTGATTGATTGCTGCAGTTCATCTCCGTCCTCAGTCTCCATCAAAGTTATTAAAAAAACAAAACGAGTTGAGTTTACGTCCTTGTCTGTTAGTTCAGCCAGCCACGCAGCAAGCTAAAACCATTTTACTGTCAAATCAACTAAATGAAAGCGATAAAAGGCTACAAACTGGCTTGTTTTGACTAGCTTCACTGGAGTTTCTACGGGTGTAAATGGTCTTTTTGCCGTCCATCATGGCGAAGGGGGCGGTCACATGAGTGGCGTGATGTCACGTGCAAAGGGTCAATAGAGAGAGCATAGAAACATAGACAATTGGTACTTTATCCTGTTATGTAAAATAATGTTTTTGTAAATGTATGGCCATTTCTTCCTTTTGTTAAATTGTGTCTTATAAGCCTATATGAGCTGGGCGTGTGTTGTGCACGACACTTAAATAACATGTATTCATTCATTCATATAATCAGATATAACCAGAAATAATC